>NC_091978.1:220823501-221123501 GCF_044704955.1 Pristiophorus japonicus
CCATTCTAAACCAGTTGCTCCAAAAAAACAGGAGCAACTCAGGCCGAAACTTGGCCCCAATATGTCTCGGTCCCTACTCTAAACATTTTGCATCTGAGCACATTAGCCAGCCTCTTTATTTAATAATATAAAAAAGGACTCTCTCTGAAATGAGTTACTTGTATTTTTACTCCAATGGCACTTTGTACCTCTAACCCCGAAGGAACCTAAGGCAATATATTAATATTTAAATCTGTGTTTATTTACCATCCCTAGTTACCCTGAAAAAGTGGTTGTGATCTGTTGAATTACTGCGTTTCTTTGAGGGGTAGTGGGGGGAGGGGGTGCTTCCAAAGTAGGGTTACAAATAAATATTGGAAAGAGCAAAGGCATTTTCTTCAGTCCCTGCCGCAAACTCTGTTCACAAACACCGACTCCATCCTTTTCCTTGGCAACTATTTGAGGCTGAACCAGACCGTTCGCAACCGTGGCGTCCTATTTGACCCTGAGCTGAGCTTCCGACCTCTTATCCTCTCCAGACTGCCGACATCCACCTCTAACATCGCATATCTCCAACTCTGCCTCAGCTCATCTGCAATAACACTTATCCATGCCTTTGTTACCTATAGAATTGACACTTCCAGTGCTCTGCTGGCTGCTCTCCCACCATGCACCCTCTGTAAATTTGAGTTCATCCAAAACTCTGCTGCCTGTATCCTAACTTGCACCAAGTCCTGATCACCCATCATCCCTGTGCTTGCTGAACTATATTTGTTCCCAGTCTGGCAACACCTCTTTCTCATCCTTGTTTTCAGATCCCTTCATGGCCTTGCTCCCCTATCTCTGTAACCTCCTCCAGCCCTACTACCCTTTCAAGATTTCTGCACTGCTCCTGTTCTGGCATTTTGCAAATCCTTGATTTTCATCGTCCCACCTTTGGTGGCTGTGCTCAGCTGTCTAGGTCCCAAGCTCTGGAATATTGTCTCAACCTCTCTGTCTCTCTTTCCTTTAAGATGCAAATTAAAACCTACCCTTTGACCAAGCTTTTGGTCACCTTACCTAATAACTCCTTTGATCCTCATGGACCTGTTTTGTTTGGACTCCTTGGGTACCATGTTTGGTTGTATGGGGGTGATGCTACCTTGATATCTAGGGCAGATGCTCTTCTGGCATTCGGCTCTTGTTTCCATGTGTGGATCGAGGTTGTGATGAAGCCTAGAGCTCCATGTTGTTCTGGCAGAACAGAGCATTGCGCCGTAGGTTATTGGTGAGGAACTGAGACTGTTGAGGACTGCTTCCATCACTTTACTGAGGATTGAGATGAGCCCCTTTTGTGATGGAATTATTCAGGTTAGATGTTTTTTTGAATGGGGCATACCTGGGCAATTCTTCATTATTACGTAGATACCAGATAGCTGTACTGAAACTGTCTTGCTCGAGGATCAGCTAGCTGTGGTATACACATCTTCAGCACTCCACTTTTTAATGTCATGCGGAGTGATCCAAATTGGGTGAGCATTGAGAGCAATAATGATGGGAACCTTGGGAGGAGACAGAATAGAATCATCCACTCAGCACTGTTAACTGAAGCCATTTGCAAACACTTCAGCCTTGTCTCTCATAATAATTGGTAGACCCACCATGTGTTGCTTAGCATGTGGATACAGCAGTCTCTATACATAAACCTTCCTTTTGCCAACAATTACGAGTTTCACTTGTCTCAGGGCATCTTGGTGTTGGATTCTTTGCCCCTCTCATTCATAATGTTAAAGGTATTTAATGGTATGGAAATTTAATTATTTATGGTACAAATGTGTTTTGTCAAGGTTATGACTTGTTATGGCATGTGCAAAATTTATTAGTGATTTTATGCTGCTTTAAAACTTAAAATCTCAACTAGAAAAACACTCTTGTATCTCCTAATTATGGAATATATTTTCTATACTCCAATTTTCCCTTAGAACCATTCTATGTTTGTTAACTGTGTGAGATATTCTCATAATGGGACCAAGTTTGCTTCAGCTGGTACAGATGGGAAGGTAAGAACAGACTTAAATTATTGTAGAGTTTAATTTCTGAGTTTGCATGTTCATTGGTTCATTGATTCAGGATGAAAATTTCAGTGCTGTGAACATTTTGACCTGATTAAGCTCAAATTATCACAACATATAATGAACTTGCATGTTGGCAGAAGAGAAAAATTTGTACTTTGTATTGCTAATACAGGGTAGTTATTTTTTTAATCCTAATAGTCCAAGTTTGTACTTTTGAAAGTGCAGCATTTAATTTGTTAGTAGCCACAGTATGCTTCTATGGCATTTTCCAAA
This sequence comes from Pristiophorus japonicus, assembly GCF_044704955.1. Classification (NCBI taxonomy): domain Eukaryota; kingdom Metazoa; phylum Chordata; class Chondrichthyes; family Pristiophoridae; genus Pristiophorus; species Pristiophorus japonicus. The sequence continues at coordinate 220,825,808 of NC_091978.1, forward strand.
AGAAGGTAAGCTGATCTTATTACAGTAATGAGACCTGTTTTAGTTTGAAATCTAGGAGTTGGCTACTGTGAATGTTAATTATTTATCTCAACTCACATCTTCAGAGAAATGGCTCATCATTCCTCTGTACAGTGTGAACTGCTGAGAAGGAAAATTCCATATATTGAGGCATGCAGATGACCACGCTTAACCCATTTTTTAAACAAATTTGTGCTAACCAAGAGTATATTCAAGTGCCCTGAATTGAGTATAGTATACTTGTACAAGTACTACCATGCATGTACAATTACAATGACTGACTATTAAAATGTATTCATTGTTCAGCACATCATTTCATTAACATGTTTACATCCTGTTCGCCAATTTGGACCCCTTTAGCTGGTTGTTAGTGTAGAATGACTTTTTTTGTTTGCTTTGCCGTTGCATTATTGCAAATATTTCCATAATATCATAACTTTTGAAAATGCCACTATTCTCTCACACACACATACCCACCTTGCAAATTTCAGCTGCTACATTGTGCTTTGTTGAACCACAATCATTGATCGTGATTGACAAAAAAAATCATGAATTTACTATCTCAAAGTAAACAACAATTAAAGCATGAAAGAACAATCAAAAAATACAGGGAGATTGTTCCAGCATTTTAGGCTTAAATCTCATGCATTCCAAAATTGAAATAATTTAAAGAAATAACTTGCATTTATATAGTGCCTTTCACATCCTTTTGGATATCCAAAAGTACTCCACAGCCCATTATGTAGGCGTAAAACAGGCACAATGTATACCAATTTCAGGGTGTGAGGTCCTGCATTTAATCTATGCATGGCTACCATCATGTTGGTCCTCGCTTTTTTTAGATGTGCCTGACACCTGCCTGAAATCAGCTTTGGATCAATTTGAATATGCAAAGAAGGATCCTCCGCCTGTTTCAGAATCCTTTTGGAAAATCTAGGTCGTGCAAGCTCTTACTAGTTTTTCCAGTTAAAGAGGCCGCTGAAGAAATGGTAGGGAAAGTAGTGCTTTCAAGAGCTATTTAGAGTTTTAACATAGCCTTATGATATCTTTAATGCTACTTTTAAACAAGTTTATCAAATTTGAAAGCCATTGTAAAGGACTTCAGTTTTGAACAAAGGTTATATTACAAAGTTTGAAAGGATAATTCAGTTATAACTTCTTTAGAAGGATTTTCTGTTTGTAATAGCGCAAAACACTGACAGCTAGTTTTAATATGTAATGCCCAATTTTTGTTAGATACATCTGGGCTAATGCAATTTCTTTTCTTTTGTGGTGGCTTTTAAATGTGTTAAGTTCTGTGTTTCTTTCTTTGTATTTATAATTGTCATTCAGCAACAACAACTTGTATTTATATAGCGCCTTTAATGTAATGAAATGTCCCAAGGCGCTTCACAGAAGTATTGAGATTAAAAAATTGACACTGAGCCGCATAAGTAGAAAATAGTGCAGAGAGATATGTTTTCAGGAGCATCTTGAAGGAGAAAAGAGAGGCGGAGAGGTTTAGGCAGGGAGTTCCAGAGCTTGGGGCCATGACAACAGAAGGCATGCTAAAGAGGGCAGAATTAGAGGAGCGCAGACATCTTGAGGGTGGGGGGGAGAGAAAAGACTCTGGAGGGATTTGAAAATAAAGATGAGAATTTTGAATTCCAAGCATTGCTTAACCAGAAGCCAATGTAGGTCAGCGAGCTCAAGGGTGATGGGTTAGTGGGACTTGGTGCGCGTTAGGACACGGACAGCCAATTTTGGATCACCTCTAGTTTACGTAGGGTAGAATGTGGGAGGCCAGCTAGGAGTGTATTGGAATAGTCAAGTCTAGAGGTAACAAAGGCGTGGATGAGGGCTTCAGCAGCGGATGCGCTGAGGGAAGGGCGGATACGGGCAATGTTAGAGGTGAAAATAGGCGGTCTTGGTTATGGTGCAGATATGTGGTCGAAAAGTAATTTCAGGGTCAAATATGACATTCAGTTCATGTCTTTTTTTATGTAGATATCTCACCGTACAAATGCAGTTTGAAGATTATTGCAAAAATTCTATATTTGAGCTAAGTTTTTCTTGATTCTGTATTCCATTTTATGTACTAATTAACTTGTGTATTTTTTTTTCAAAATAGATTTTTATCTATGATGGGAAGGATGGAAATCTAATATGTGCGCTTGGAGAAGTCAAGGCCCACAATGGAGGAGTATATGCCGTACGTTTTTTTTCACTGCAATTATAGTACTATGTGCTGCTTGCTGCATTAGGCTTAATGTTGATCATCATTGAACATGTAACTATTCCCATCAGCCACAAACTTCTTTCTTGGGGGCTGTGCATGTCGAGCATCTGTTTAAAAAGCTAATTGTTGTTACCGAGTATAACTTTGAAATGTAGCCTAACTGAACAAAATACAAAGATCAAGGTTGAAAACTGAGATTTTATTCTTTCTCCCTCATTCCATTGTCAACTTGCTTGAAATTCTGGTGAAATGTCTTGCTATTGTGTTTTTATTCATATCTTATTTTTTTTTTTAAAAGGAATACATTGACGTCAGTAGTGCTGTAGTGAAGTTGTGATTTATTTGCAGAAAAGTTTGATGCAATGTACAGTTTGAAACCTGTATGATGACTTTGTTTAAATTTTAGCAACTATTTTAAGCTGCCAGCCAAATAATCTCCTAATTGGTTGAAACGCCATATTTTAACTTCTGTTATGTGCCATTTTCCTTCAACAGGTGAGTTGGAGTCCTGATGATACACAGCTACTTTCTGCTTCTGGTGATAAGACTGTTAAGATATGGGATGTTGAAACCAACTCTGCAGTGACAACATTTACTATGGGGTCTGATGTACTGGACCAACAATTGGGCTGCTTGTGGCAGCAGAATTACTTGCTGAGCATTTCACTTTCTGGCTACATTAACTATCTGGATAAAACAAATCCCAGCAAGCCTCTCCGCATTGTCAAGGTAATGAACTTGCTATTCATGTATTAGATTCAAGCAATGGTATCTGAAGTGTCAAGAGAATACTCTAATGTGGTGTCTGAGGTACTCAATTTTTTTTAAAATTGAGAGTCTTAATTCTTGCCAGTGATTTGTTCAAGAACTGCTTATAAATCCATCATAAAGCAGCTCTGTGTTTTATAAACTGTCACATATACCGTATTGCAAAAAAAAAAGCTAGAATTGCGATATTGACACTGGAATAGTTTTTTTTCTTGAACACTTAGTTTTTATACTAGAGTTTTGCTTTGTTGAGTGAAATTGCATACTTTTAAATTGGGTGGGAAAGAAGAAATTTTAATGTGGATCATGATTTTATCATCCCAAGATCCAATTTGGAGTAGCCAGATCTTGGAAAAACATGCTACTGAGTATATAAACAATAAAAATTAACCCATTGCATGACATTTGGGTCTCCTGCAGCCTGGAGACAAGTAGACTTAATGACAAGTAGTCACTGGGGTAAGAATTACTCTTAATATAAAAATCAAGTAATTTTTCTAAACTCTTAGCTCTTCCATGTTGGTGTTAGTTTAGCGATTATACATTTTGGTGATATTTGACTGCTGAACTCTTGGCAAGATTCTGTCCCATTCCTAGCAGAACCAGTGATGAATGTCATCAGCAGTATTATTGAAAACTGCAATAAAACACAAAATGCTGGAAATACTCAGCAGATCAGGCAACATCGATGGAGAGAGAAACGTTTCAGGTCGATGACCTTTCGTCCGAACTGGAAAAAGTTTGCGTTGTAACAGATTTTAAGCAAGTACAGAGGCAGGGGGAGGGGAGGAAAGAACAAAGTGGAAGGTCCGTGATTGGGTGGAAGACAGAAGAGATTACATAACAAAGGGGATGATGCTGCAAGGCAAAAGGAGATGGAAATGGAACAAGTAAAGGAACAAAAGATGGGTATAGAAGAGATATAAATCGGAATAGCCAAATCAACAGTTGCCATCCAAAAAACAGAAGATGGAGTGGAGCAGAGAAATAAAGTGACCAGAAGCTCGGTTCAACAAAGCAGTCACCAATCTGGGTTTGTGTCCCTAATGTGACTGCTTTGCAGCACACCATTGTTCAGTCCGCAAGCGTGATCTCGTACTTCACTTTAATTTTAAACTCTAGTCTAGTTACAGATGCAAATGGAAATCTTTGCATGATGCTAATTTCTTTTTGCATGTGATGAGTGATTGTAGTCACTATAAATCAAGATGGCCTTCCTTAATTTGCTGAGAGATTTTTATATTTTAGCTCATTATGTTCTGTAAAATCATTTGTGCTTTAGATTAACTTTATGAAGAAACATTCTCTTGGGTTCATGTTACTATTTATATAGAGATTATGACGACCAGAATTCTCTTGAGCTATAAAAATTGGAGAAAGATTTATCCTTCAACAAAGGGCATTGTAGTCTCAATGCTATCATTTATGTTGTGATGATTTGGCTTCTGTTAGCATTGTTGCCTTGTGTGTGTTCAGAAACTTAGTGGCAAAATCTTATCAGGATATTGTGGAAATGGCTGGGTTTTTTTTCAATTTGTTTGTTTCAGAAAAGCAGGCAAGAATATCTGTTCACTTTGTTTCTTGCCGGTTTTCTCCCTTCTGCAATTACTGGGCTATGGTTCCATGAGCACCAGGTGTGATCAGCACCTCACAGAAGTGACTATTAATGTACAAGTCTTAATGGTGAGTGCCAGGAGGCTATTCAAGCCCAGAGGTTATCACAACCGAGCTGGATCTTGTGTTTGCCTGATGTTTGTATACACATGTCTCCAGCAGGGTTGTTGAGTAGTGATTAGAAACAGAAAACCAAGCCGGTTTACCTACCCTAACCTAGCGCATTGAGGTCAATTGTAGCCCTAGCTGGGAATGGCCAATTGGCGCAAACCATTGTCTTGAATCCAGTTTGATGTGGCTCAACTGCCGCACTGTATAAACCCATTTCAGTCATTTGTAGTTCAACTACTAACTAGTGTCAAATAATGTGGTACCGTTTGATGTGATGCATTGCTTGCTACATTTTGGCTTTTCTTTCATCTATTTGACTAACTTTTGACTTACTCCTGAATTATACAGTTGGCTTTAGTTGTGAAAATGTCCACATACATTAATTTTATTGTAGTCAAGAAAAATTCTTGGCTAGTAAAATTAAGGAAAACCTAAAGATGGTCTATAAATATATTAAGAGTAAGAGGGTAAGTAATGACCATTAGAGACCATGACGGTAATCTTTGTGGAGGCGGAAGATGTTGGTAAGGTTCTTAATGAATACTTTGCATCTGTTTTCACAAAGGAAAGGGGCAATACAGATACTGCTATCGAGGAGGAGTGTGATATTCTGGATGAAATAAACACAGTGAGAGAGAAAGTATTAAGGGGTTCAGCAGCTTTGAAAGTAGGTAAGTCCCCAGGCCTGGATAAAATGCATCCCAGGCTTTTGAGCGAAGTAAAAGAGGAAATAGCAGAGGCCTTGACCATCATTTTCCACTCCTCTTTGGATTTGGGCATGGTGCTAGAGGATTGGAGGACTGCTGATGTAGTACCCTTGTTTAAGAATGGAGAAAGGGATAGGCCTAGTAATTACAGGCCTGTCAGCCTAACCCCAGTGGTGGGAAAATTATTGGAAAAAATCCTGAAAGACAGGATAAATCTGCATTTGGAAAGGCAAGGATTAATCGGGTACAGTCAGCATGGATTTGTTATGGGAAGATCGTGTTTGACTAACCTGATTGAATTTTTTGAGGAGGTAACCAACAGGGTAGATGAGGGTAGTGCGTACGATGTAGTGTATATGGACTTTAGCAAAGCTTTTGATAAGGTCCCACACAGTAGACTGGTCATGAAGGTTAAAGCCCATGGGATCCAGGGCAAAGTGGCAAGTTGGATCCAAAATTGGCTTGGAGGTAGGAAGCAAAGGGTAATGATTGATGGATGTTTTTGTGACTGGAAGGATGTTTCCAGTGGGGTTCCGCAGGGCTCAGTACTGGTCCCTGGCTTTTTGTGGTATATATCAACGATTTAGATTTGAATATAGGGAGTATGATTAAGAAGTTTGCAGCCAACACTAAAATTGGTTGTGTGGTTGATAAAAGAAGAGGAAACTCTTGAGCTGCAGGAGATCAATCTACTGGTCAGGTGAGCAGAGCAGTGGCAAACATAGAAACATAGAAAATAGGTGCAGGAGTCGGCCCTTCGGCCCTTCGAGACTGCACCACCATTCAATAAGATCATGGCTGATCTTCCACCTCAGTACCCCTTTCCTGCTTTCTCTCCATACCCTTTGATCCCTTTAGCCGCAAGGGCCATATCTAGCTCCCTCTTGAATATATCCAATGAACTGGCATCAACAACTCTGCGGGAGGGAATTCCACAGGGTAACAACTGAGTGAAGAAGTTTCTCCTCATCTCAATTCTAAATGGCTTACCTCTTATCCTTAGACTATGTCCGCTGGTTCTGGACTTCGTGAACATCGGGAACATTCTTCCTGCATCTAACCTGTCCAGTCCCGTCAGAATTTTATAAGTTTCTGAGATCCCCTCTCATCCTTCTAAACTCCAGTGAATACATGCCCAGTCGATCCAGTCTCTCCTCATATGTCAGTCCTGCCATCCCGGGAATCAGTCTGGTGAACCTTCGCTGCACTCCGTCAATAGCAAGAACGTCCTTCCTCAGATTATGAGACCAGAACTGAACACACTATTTCAGGTGTGGCCTCACCAAGGCCCTGTACAACTGCAGTAAGACCTCCTTGCTCCTATACTCAAATCCCCTAGCTATGAAGGCCAACATACCATTTGCTTTCTTCACTGCCTGCTGTACCTGCATGCCAACTTTCAATGACTGATGTACCATGACACCCAGGTCTCGTTGCACCTCCCCTTTTCCTAATCTCACCATTCACATAATATTCTGCCTTTGTGTTTTTCCCTCAAAGTGGATAACCTCACATTTATCCACATTATACTGCATCTGCCATGCATTTGCCCACTCACCTAACCTGTCCCAGTCACCCTGCAGCCTCTTAACGTCCTCCTCACAGCTCACACTGCCACCCTGCTTAGTGTCATCTGCAAACGTTGAGATATTACTCAATTCCTTCATCTAAATCATTAATGTATATTGTAAAGAGCTGGGGTCGCAGCACTGAGCCATGTGGCACCCCACTACTCACTGCCTGCTATTCTGAAAAGGACCCGTTTATCCCGACTCTGCTTCCTGTCTGCCAACCAGTTCTCTATCCACGTCAGTACACTACCCCCAGTACCATGTGCTTTCATTTTGCACACTAATCTCTTACGTGGAACCTTGTCAAAAGCCTTTTGAAAGTCCAAATACATCACATCCACTGGTTCTCCCTTGTCCACTCTACCAGTTGCATCCTCAAAAAAATTCCAGGAGATTTCTCAAGCATGATATCCATTTCATAAATCCATGCTGACTTGGACCGATCCTGTCACTTCTTTCCAAATGTGCTGCTATTTCATCTTTAATAATTGATTCCAACATTTTCCCCACCACCGATGTCAGACTAACCGGTCTATAATTACCCGTTTTCTCTCTCCCTCCTTTTTAAAAAGTGGTGCTACATTAGCTACCCTCCAGTCCATAGGAACTGATGCAAAGTCGATAGACTGTTGGAAAATGATCACCAATGCATCCACTATTTCTAGGGCCACTTCCTTAAGTACTCTGGGATGCAGACTATCAGGCCCCGGGGATTTATCAGCATTCAATCCCATCAATTTCTCTAACACAATTTTCCGCCTAATAAGGATTTCCTTCAATTCCTCCTTCTCACTTGACGCTTGGTCCCCTAGTATTTCTGGAAGGTAATTTGTGTCTTCCTTCGTGAAGACCGAACCAAAGTATTTGTTCAACTGGTTTGCCATTTCTTTGTTCCCCATTATAAATTCACCTGAATCTGACTGCAAGGGACCTATGTTCGTCGTCACTCATCTTTTTCTCTTCACATATCTATCGAAGCTTTTGTAGTCAGTTTTTATGTTCCTGGCAAGCTTCCTCTCGTACTCCTCTCTTTCCCCTTCCTAATTAAACCCTTTGTCCTCCTCTGCTGAATTCTAAATTTCTCCCAGTCCTCAGGTATGCTACTTTTTCTGACCAATTTATATGCCTCTTCCTTGGATTTAACACTATCTTTAATTTCCCTTGTTAGCCACAGTTGAGCCACCTTCCCCGTTTTATTTTTACTCCAGACAGGGATATACAATTGTTGAAGTTCATCCATGTGATCTTTAAATGTTAGCCATTGCCTATCCACCATCAACCCTTTACGTATCACTCGTCAGTCTATTCTCGCCAATTCACGTCTCATACCATCGAAGTTACCTTTCCTTAAGTTCAGGACCCTAGTCTCTGAATTAACTGTCACTCTCCATCTTAATAAAGAATTCTACCATATTATGGTCACTCTTCTCCAAGAGGCCTCGCACAAGATTGCTAATTAGTCCTTTCTCATTACACATCACCCAGTCTAGAATGGCCAGCACTCTAGTTGGTTCCTCAACATATTGGTCTAGAAAACCATCCCTAATACACTCCAGGAAATCCTCCTCCACCATATTGCTACCAGTTTGGTTAGCCCAATCTATATGTAGATTAAAGTTGCCCATGGTAACTGCTGTACCTATATTACACATGTCCCCAATTTCTTGTTTGATGCTGTTCCCAATCTCAACTACTCCTGTTTGGTGGTCTGTACACAACTCCCACTAGTGTTTTCTGCCCTTTGGTATTCTGCAGCTCCACCCATACAGATTCCATATCATCCAAGCTAATGTCCTTCCTTACTATTGCGTTAATTTCCTCTTTAACCAGCAATGCTACCCCATCTCCTTTTCCTTTCTGTCTATCCTCCATGAATGTTGAATACCCCTGAATGTTGAATACCCCTGTATGTTGTGTTCCCAGCCTTGCTCACCCTGGAGCCAGGTCTCCATGATGCCAATTATATCACATTCATTGCTGCTTGTGCAGTTAATTCGTCCACCTTATTACGAATATTCCTTGCATTGAGGCATAATGGAATTTAATTCAGAGAAGTGTGAGGTAATGCACTTTGGGAGGGCTAATAAGGAAAGGGTATACACATTAAGCGGTGGGCCACTTAATAGTGTAGATGAACAAAGGGATCTTGGAGTGCTTGTCCACAGATCCCTGAAAGTTGCAGGCCAGGTGGTTAAGAAGGCATACGGAGTGCTTGCCTTCATTGGCCGCGGCATAGAATATAAGAGCAGGGAGGTTATGATTAAATTGTATAATACCTTGGTTAGGCCACAGCTGGAGTACTGCGTGCAATTCTGGTCACCGTATTATAGGAAGGACGTGATTGCACTAGAGGGTGCAGAGGAGATTTACTCGGATGCTGCTTGGAATGGAGAATCTTTGTTATGAGGACAGATTGGATAGACTGGGTTTGTTCTCATTGGAACAGAGGAGGTTGAGATGACCTCATTGAGGTGTACAAAACATTGAGGGGCCTGGACATAGTAGATAGTAAGAGCCTATTTCCATTGGTGCAGGGGTCTATTATGCGGGGGCATAGTTTTAAGGTGGTTGGTGGAAGGTTGTGAGGGGGGCGGGGGGCTTTTTTATGCAGAGGGTTATGGCGATCTGGAACTCTCTGCCTGGAAGAGTGGTGGATGCAGAAGCCCTCGCCACTTTTAAGAGATGGTTGGATGGGCACTTAAAGTGCAGTAACCTGCAGGGTTATGGACCTAGAGCTTGTAATTGGGATTAGACTGGATAACCTCTTGTTGGCTGGCGCAGATATGATGGTAAGTACTGCAGGGAATTGAATACGGCCAAAGTGATCTTCCTGGACTAGTTTTGATCACCTGGATGGGTCGGAGAGGAATTTTCCCAGATTTATTTTCCCTATATTGGCGTGGTTTTTTAATCTGGTTTTTGCTTCTCCCAGGAGATCATATGGCTCCGGTTGGGGTGGAGTGTACAATGTTTCATTGTCGGGGTGTCGCAGTTGTGTGGGGCGAACTAGTTGGGCTGGGTGCTCTTTACCTTTCCGCCATTGTTCATTGTCCATAGGTTTAGATGTAACCTTCAGGGCTGCTGACCGAGAGCCGTGTGGTTCTTTGTCGGCCGGCGTGGACACGATGGGCCGAAATGGCCTCCTTCTGTGCTGTAAATTTCTATTTTTCTATTTATGCTTTTACAGAAATATATATCCAAAAATATTTTTATATTTTTATTTTATAGGGGCACAGCAAGTCCATTCAGTCCTTGACCGTCCACACCAATGATGGGAACCGTTCCATCTACTCGGGCAGCCATGATGGCCATATCAATATCCTTTTTGCAGTACATGTTTATTATCTCAACTGGACTGAATACTTTAGTTAACTGCCAAAATATCAAACTGTATAGCTTAGAACCTGTTGGACAAAACTATTCCGTTTCCTTATTTCTCTCAATTCCCCCACCTTTTGGCTGTTTTTTGAAAGGTATCTGCATTTTCAATTACTTAAATTTCTCATTTACGTTGTCAATTTTTGCATTTCCTCATTTTGTTCTACCCAACTGTACTTGACTTTAATCAGTTGAAGCTAACATATATCAGTTTTTATATATTAGAGATTGGGCTTATTTTAGGAATTGACTTTGGTGTTCAACAACTGAGAGCCTCTTCCTTAAAAGAAGCTAGATTTGAGCAGGACAGCACTTCCTTGCCATGCTCTCCTCCCATTTACTTTTTAATTAATTTCTGATATTTTGTGTACAGTGTAATATAGTAACATGTATTTTATGCTTCCTTCTGAACCTAAGCAGTAAAATTTATTGCCCTACTTGAAAACCAATTGCCGAAAATTGAAATATTGCCCTTCCCTATAGTTATGTACTAGCTGATTATCTATTTACTTAGAATTATGTATGTTCTCTTTGAAAGCATTTGAGTTACTTTTATTATATCAGTCTCTGAATCCTATTGACTTGAGGTAGGAAATATGAGCCATTTTAAACTCGGTTCTCAGTGAAATTGAATGAAGTCTCTTAACTTCAAGAATGGTCCCTATTACTTTATCTTTTGGTAGTTTTTAACATTTTAATTGGTTATTTTCTGCCAGCTTAATTTTCTGTAAGATGCTGCTGTGGATCAGTTATAAGGATAATGTTTTATTGGATAAGTTTCAGATATATACCAGTCCTGCTCATTCCTGGAATATGTAATTAGACTCTTGGGTTATGCTATTGTATAACAATAGGACTCCCTTGTAGCCTAAACTAATATAAGAACATAAGAATTAGGAACAGGAGTAGGCTATCTAGCCCCTCGAGCCTGCTCCACCATTCAACAAGATTATGGCTGATCTGGCCGTGGACTTGTCTTTCAAAAGGCAAACTTTTTTTTAAAGTTCTTGGGATGTTGGCATGCTAGAAAGGCTGCATTTATTCCCCTCCCTAATTGCCCCGAGAACACGGTGGTGGGCCTTCTCTTTGAACTGCTGCAGTGCTTGTGGTGATGGTGTCCGGTACAGAATTCCAGGATATTGACCCAGTGAGCATGAAAGCCTTGTCTCGCCATTCTATCTACGAGTTGTTAATCAGCTTTATTTTGTAATCAGCAATTGAATGTAGAATAACAGATGTAATCAAATCTTGCCTTGATTCAACTAACTATTGAATTCTCTTGAGAGCAAGAAAAATAATATAATTATGCCTTGCTACCCCTATTAGCAGACTTGCTTAATATTTTTCTGGACCTGCTTGAGATGAGCAAGTTTCCCTTCACTAGACCAGGCTTCCTCTCATACTGCTGGCTGGCTAGCTAACTGTTTGTTTGTGTCTCTTGTTCCTTTTCTCTGTGTACCCAGCCAGTGGGAACCCTGTGTTTCTGACTCCTTCGGTGATCAGTGATTCATCCATTGGCCAGTTAATAAAACCAATTATTTCTTGCACACATTGGCTTATCTGACTTTTGTACATATTTTCAATGCCTGCAACCTGTGGCTTTTTTTTCCAACCTGTGAATTTACTGTGTTTTAAAACACAGCACTTGGACATGGCTCATTCCCACAACCTTTCCATGGAGAATAAAAAGATCAAAGATGTAAAATATGACTACTTTGTTTTGTGAATTAATACAAATCAAAAAAAACATCCACGAACTTAGTGTTGTTTAACATGGAACCAGTCCAGAATCAAATGGTACTTCTCGCTCCCAAGTGTGCCAAACAAAGCTTTTGAATTTCTTCGGTGAAGTTTCTGCTTTACATTTCCTTGACTAGTAAGGTCTCACATCATTGGGACGGTCCAACTGGAGAGAATGATGGTCTTGCAGGGAAGGGACATACCAACCTGGTGTCGTCTATGGTGATCAATGAGTCAACTGAACTTGTCAGTTGTGGGATGGATGATACTGTGCGTTTCTCAAATTTGATCAAGAAAGAGTACAAGTAAGATGCCATTTACATTGCTTAAAGTGCATATTTTATTGACTTCATCCAGGCTATTTTCTGCTTTTTTTTAAAAAAAATTGTAATTGTGCTGTGAGTGGTGTCCTTTTATGACTCAAAAGGCCGGAATCTTACCAACCCTGCGAGTGCGAATTTTGAGGCGGGCCGCTGGCAAAATAGCCTTGATTGACAGCGGGGCGGGATCCCACTCATGTCCCCCCCCCCTCCATGTCAATTTCCAAAGTGTCGGGTCTGGCTGCGATTCACAGACCTGACACCAAGCGGCGGGCTAGTCAAATAAGATCTTTAAGAGGTAGTTTAGAGGTATCCAAAATAATTTTACCAGGTACTTGCCATTTTTCCAAGTTTTTCAGCTTCCCGTCGCTCGGGCTTCACGTCAGGCAAGTGTATTGGGTTCTCGATGACTCTCCGTTGCTTTGACTAGCTGACAGCTTTGACACCACTTCCGCAGCTAACATTTTACAGCTGTTCACCTTCCAATCTGAGCTTGAAGCCTTCATGATTTGGTAGACACTTTTGAGCTGTCACCACCTTTGGAGCCAACCTCTCTCTCCATTGACACATCGCTTCTGTCATCTCGACTTCAGCTGCCATCTATTCCATCAGCATCAGTGCCCTTGAGAAAATCTCACCTTGGTCCTCAAAATACCACCACGATCAGCCCCAATACCAGCATCACCATTAAACACACCAATACCAACAACACCAAACTTCTCCGCAATCACCTGATGCTACTCGGCATCAGCACCCGACCACATTGCTGCCAGGGATGGGCGCACAATAGCCACATTTACTTCAATTGATGCTGTACCCCCTGGCTGCCACATGAAGTACCAGACTGGCACCACCCCACACCAGCGCCATAAAGCATTCCTGCAATGACCTAGCCATTCCTTTCACACTCATCACCATTGAATGGGGTACCCTTGTGTCTTGCCATTCACTACAGCTCACTTAGCCACTTCCAAAGGTTCACACAAAATCTGTCCAAAAACGCAAAGTGTTCAAAATAAAGATTTCAATGTTTGACAACACATTAGCACAAACTCTACATCATTGACTAAAAGACTCAAGTGCCTAGCCTTGTGTGTTAGTTGATATGATTGGACAAGGATGTGGGTGAGTGAGGTGTGGCAAGTGAGTTGGGGATGTGATGATGTCATCATCATCATAGGCGGTCCCTCGTATTGAGGATGACTTGCTTCCATGCCAAAAAGGGATGAGTTCCCAAGTGTTTCAATGAAGGACCTAATATTCCAGGTCCCAAACTACATCCTGAAGGGTGGAAGATGCCTGTGCGTGGATTTTTTTAATGTATGGTGGCCGTTCACAACAGCCACCACACGGGCTTGACCGAGCTAGGTCTTGGTCCAGTGGCAAGGATTAACCAAGACGACTGGAGACCAGCTCTGTTTCACGGACCTATTGTGCACATATATCAGTGTGGACTGGCCCATGCTGCACCGGGCCCACGCCTCTCCTGGGCCTCGATCACGTCGCTCCATGATCACTTGCCACTCCTGCGCCCCAACCTTGCTGTACCTGCCCACGCTCCAATCACCGACCTGGACCTTGGTGACGTCCATTCAAGTCGCCCTCTTCGCTGCCGTCTCTCCCCTGCACCAGCTCGTGCTGTACCTTGCAGTGGTATGGCCGCCACGCTGCTCCAGGCCACAGCTCGCTGCCCCTTTTATGGCCCCGACCTGCCACTGATGGTCTCTTGCAGGTCGGAGCTGCCACGGTGATGATGTGGTGATGTAGGTAGATAGATAGACAAAGGGATGGGTGGAGGTGGAAGGTAAGTTGATGTGAGTAAGGATGTGCAGGAGTAGAGTAGGGAAGGCAGAATGATGGGGATGTGATGAGTGGCACAGCAGGATGAGGTTGAGTGTGGCTTTGCAGTAACGTTTCATGATCTATTGAGCTCATTGAAAGGTTTGTGCCACTGCAGCCTGGTCCTCCTAACAACATCCTTGCTTGTGCCCTCCTGTGCAATGTGCAACCAGGCTGCGTTGGTGTCCTGTGGAAGTCTTTTCTGCCCATTGGAATGGATGAGAACCTCCCTGTGTGCTGTCACTCCCTCTATAAGCATCTGGAGGGAGTCATGGGAGAGCCTGGTTGCAGCCATGTACCTTTCTGCAGTGCTTGTCAGTGTTTGCAGCACTTCAATGCTGCAAAACACCGACAGACCAACTGTCAAAATCAATGTGGCTATGGTCCCTTTAAGGAAACCGGTGATGACTTGTCATCAAATGGCGTCATTAGACTCGCTTTCTTTAATTAGCCGGGAACTTCGCAGGGCGGGTTAACAAGCCCCATCAATGGAATATTCTTCATAGCGGGCTGAAGCCAGGAGCAGCTTTGCCACATGCCACCGGCCTTGGCTGCCCCGGTCTCGCCACGGTTGGCGAGATCGCAGCCAGAGTCTCACCTTAACAACGACTTGCGCTTGGTTAACACCTTTAGCATAGAATATGGGGTTGGAAATTCCTCTTGGGCCCAACCAGGATGTCATGGTTGCAAATAGTCTGGTGCAAGCCGGGAATGGAGTTTGTGGTGCGAACCTAAAACAATAGTTTGTATTTCTTGTGTTTAGTTAGATTAAGATTTATCAAAGACTGGATGAGCAGCCTAACTGCACTGGTAGTGGAAGGTCGAGAGAAGTAGCTGTGGAAACGAATCTCATTTTTGTGCGTGATATCCCCAAGGGACATATAGAAGAGGGATTGTGGATTCGGAGTTTACAGTGCCCAAGTGGGACCGGAAGCCATTGCTGGAGATAATCTGGCTATGCAAAGCGAAGGAAGTTCTATAGACTAGATAACACAGGGGAGGCTTTGGAGGTGTATTGTACAGGTGACTCTTTCAAAGGCTGCAGAGGAGGTAAGGAGAGATAATGCACCCTGGTCATTCAAAAGTGTATGTTGCTTAATATTTTCTTCCTTAAAAGTCGAGGTTTTTAACTTGCGATATACTGATGGGATGATATATTTTAGAACATATAGAGCAATTTTACTATCTAAATGTTCTCACTGAACATCATTTATAGTGCCCAAGACACACTGAAGATGGATACCCAACCCAAGAATGTAGCAGTTGGTCCTGGTGGCTTTACAGTAGTCGTTTGCATTGAGCAGGTAATCTTTAAAATATTGCCGAGTTGTGGATAATATACAGATTTGAAAAAAGTAATTTAAAGCATTACAGCGAATGTATGTAACTGCTTTATTTTTATTTTTTCAAATTGATCTGCTTTGTCTTAGTGCTTGTAATGTATAATTGCAGCTCACTGTGCTTTAAAGGTATAAATTCTTGGCTTTTTTTATCATTAAGTATTAGACTGAAACATTCCAAGGTTTTAATCTAAGCGCATAAAATCCAGACTTTATAGCAGGTAACATAAGAACATAAGAAATAGGAGCAGGAGTAGGCCATTTGGCCCCTCGAGCCTGCTCCGCCATTCAATAAGATCATGGCTAATCAGATCGTGGACTCCGCTTCATTTCCCTGTCTGCTCCCCATAACCCTTTACTCCCTTATCGCTCAAAAATCTGTCTATCTCCGCCTTAAATATATTCAATGACCCAACCTCCACAGCGCTCTCGGGTAGAGAATTCCATACATTTACAACCCTCAGAAGAAATTTCTCCTCATCTCAGTTTTAAATGGGCAACCCTTTATTCTAAGACTATGTCCCCTAGTTTTAGTTTCCCCTATGAGTGGAAATATCCTCTCTGCATTCACCTTGTCGAGTCCCCTCATTATCTTATGGTTCAATAAGGTCACCTTTCATTCTTCTGAACTCCAATGCGTATAGGCTCATCCTACCCTCATCTCCTAATGAACCTTCTCTGAACAGCCTCCAATGCAAGTATATCCTTCCTTGAATATGGAGACCAAAACTGCGCAGTACTCCAGGTGTGGCCTCACCAATACTCTGTACAGTTGTCGTAAGACTTCTCTGCTTTTATACTCTCTCCCCTTTGCAATCCAGGCCAACATTCCATTTGCCTTCCTGATTACTTGCTGTAGCCGCTTACTAACCTTTTGTGTTTCATGCACACGGAGTTTCAGGTCTCTATACTGCAGCACTTTGTAATTTTTCTCCATTTAAATTATAATTTGCTTTTCTATTCTTTCTGCCAAAGTGGATAACCTCCCATTTTCCCACATTATAATCCATCTGCCAAATTTTTAGCCACTCACTTAGCCTGTCTATATCCCTTTACAGATTTTTGGTGTCCTCACAATTTGCTTTCCCACCCATCTTTATATCATCAGCAAACTTGGCTACATTACACTCTGTCCCTTCATCCAAGTCATTAATATGGATTGTAAATAGTTGAGGACCCAGTACCGATCCTTGTGGCACCCCACTAGTCACTGTTTGCTAACCGTAAAATGACCCATTTATCCCGACTCTCTGTACTGTTAGCCAATCCTCTATCCATGCTAATATATTCCCCAAATCCTGTGAGCTTTTATCCTGTGCAGTAACCTTTTATGTGGCACCTTATCGAATGCCTTTTGGAAATCCAAATACACCACACCCACTAGTTCCCCCTTATTCACCTTGCTCGTTACATCCTCAACGAACTCCAGCAAATTTTTCAAACATGATTTCCCTTTCATTAAACCATGCTGGCTCTGCTTGATTGAATCATGCTTTTCCAAATGTCCCACTACGGCTTCCTTAATAATGGACTCCAGCATTTTCCCAACGACAGATGTTGGGCTAACTGGTCTATAGTTCCCTGCTTTTTGTCTGCCTCCTTTTTTTAAAGGAAGTGGAATGTGGAAGTGTGGCCACATTTGTGATCATCGCAAATGGTACATCTTGCATCCATAAAATGTATAATGCACACTATACTGGTCACAACTTTGTTCTGTACCCGTTCAATGGAAAAGGGGGAAAAAGCAGATTTGTTAGTTCATAATTTCCAACTGGCCAAATTAAAATGGATCAATTAGCTTGTGATTCTTAAAATCTGTGGTAATGTTCAATCTGCAACCAAGAACTTGTATAAATAGTGTACTAAATATACTTCTGTTCAGATTGTACTGCTAAAGGACAAGAAGAAGGTTTTTGCGATTGAAAATCTTGGTTATGAACCGGAAACTGTAGCATTTCATCCTGGAGGAGTAACTGTGGCTGTGGGAGGAAATGTAAGATACTACCTTATGTTCATTGCTGTTTAGTTAAAACTTATTTTAACTGAGTAAACTCTTAATTATGCCAGGATGTGCACCAGCAATACATTATCTGAAAACACACACATTTTGTGTGCCATATATGAAAGTACATTTATTTCTATATTATTTGGATCAATATGCGTGTAATATAAATTTACTGAAGTTCTAATTTCCCTGGGACATTTTTATATTTGTATATCCACTTTAATTGTCAGTGATAATTAGTGTTGTATTAAAATGTTCAGCTTCTGGCTACAAATTAATTTACATTTGGTGGTATTTGCCTCCATGATTCAGTTGATCAATTTTTAAAATTCTCCTGAAATTCATGTTTCTAAATTTTAACTTTTATGATAGTTGAATAGATAGATCTAAAATAAGTCCCTAGTTCATTTGTAAATGTACATCTGTTTATAAAAGAAGTGCATTATGGTACAATAGAATGTAGTGAAATATATTTTTAATACGCAAGAGATTTCAATGCGTTATCATTGCTTTCTGCCCTTTTTAAAATAAAATACAAAGTAAGTTTTTCAGTTTTCCTGTTGCAGAAAATTATTCCATAATTCGTAACAATTTTCAAACTGTTTTTCTTTACCATTAGGGTGGCAAAATACACCTGTATTCTATTCAAGGGACTACGCTGCAAAAAAACGATTGTGTTTTGGATTTAGGTAGTGACACAGTTGTGACTGATGCTGCTTATTCTCCTGATGGTGCTGTCCTTGCAGTCACTGCTGTGAATAAAATCGTAACAGTATTTACTGTTGCAGATGAATACAAGGTAATTCGATTCCTGCAATAAGTTTAGAAATGACTGTTTTGTTGTAGTCATAACATCCTAAGGTGGGTGCAGGATTGGTGTAGAGTACTTGTAGTCTAACTTTTGATTAGTTTATGGGCTAAGTTATTGGCCCAGATTTTGCAGTGGGTAATGACTGAACTGTCGACGTTTACCGTCATTATCCCTCTGAAACTGATTGCAACGTCAGGATTTGGCACGTGTGCATCTAAATGCAGAAATCCTGACGTTGCAATCAGTCATTCACTGCTCCGCTTTGGACCCCGCCCCCAAAATAGCTGACAATCACTATAATCAGTAATACTTGGGCTTTTATGCATTAATATTCATTAAGTACCCCATTAAATGTCAAGCTTTGTTGAAATAGGTGAAACTGGGAGTTTAACGGCGCTTTACATGCTAAACAAAGGTTCTGGCCCTGAAAAACTAATTTTTATATTTGTGGAGTATCAAATTTCTACATTGATTTAAAAATTGCAGTTTTTTTCCAAAGGTTTGTTCATGATATTTCAGCTTCTACTTTATCCCCATGTGGAAGTCCCTAACTCTAACATTTTTAAAAATTAGGGATATAAGAGCTTTTCATTTCCTAGTTTGTTGTCTGAGAATTCTTCAGTGTGCTTGGCTGCTTAGACAGCTTGCTGATGTCACTGTAGCTGTTCGCTGGAAATCCCCATTACACTGTGCTACAATGAATTGCATGCTGAGAAAGGCAAACTTCGCACCACAGAGATTGGGGCCAGCGGCAAGTGCCTTTGCTTTGCCACTGACCACAAATTTTGGGCCAATGTTTCTCCATGTGAAACCTTTTTCGGCAAAAAAATGTTTCATGCTTGTGCATTTGACCTCCCCAAAGTTAATTAAAGCAATTTTTTTTTTCTTGATAGATTGCTCTGCTTCAATATTTGGTCTTTATAAGTAAGTTTAAGTTGCACATGCTTATCTTCAACCAGGCTCTGCAAAACCATGGCATCCTGTTCAATCTAGAGCTGAGTTTTAAACACTACATTCTATCCATCACCAAGACTGCTTATTTCCACCTGTGCAACATTGCTTACATAAAAACATAGAAAATAGGTGCAGGTGCAGGAGTAGGCCATTCGGCCCTTCGAGCCTGCACCACCATTCAATAAGATCATGGCTGATCATTCACCTCAGTAACCCTTTCCTGCTTTCTCTCCATACCCCTTGATCCCTTTAACCGTAAGGGCCATATCTAACTCCCTCTTGAATATATCCAATGAACTGCCATCAACAACTCTGAGGTAGGGAATTCCACAGGTTAACAACTCTGAGTGAAGAAGTTTCTCCTCCATCTCAATCCTAAATGGCTTACCTCTTATCCTTAACTATGTCCGCTGCTTCTGGACTTCGCGAACATCGGGAACATTCTTCCTGCATCTAACCTGTCCAGTCCCGTCAGAATTTTATGTTTCTATGAGATCCCCTCTCATCCTTCTAAACTCCAGTGAATACAGGCCCAGTCGATCCAGTTTCTCCTCGTATGTCAGTCCTGCCATCCCGGGAATCAGTCTGATGAACCTTTGCTGCACTCCCTCAATAGCAAGAACGTCCTTCCTCAGATTAGGAGACCAAAACTGAACACAATAATTCCAGGTGAGGCCTCGCCAAAGCCCTGCACAACTGCAGTAAGACCTCCTTACTCCTATACTCAAATCCCCGAGCTATGAAGGCCAACATATCATTTGCCGCTTTTACCGCCTGCTGTACCTGCATACCAACTTTCAATGACTGATGTACCATGACACCCAGGTCTTGTTGCACCTCCCCTTTTCCTAATCTGCTGCCATTCAGATAATCTACCTTTGTGTTTTTGCCACCAAAGTGGATAACCTCACATTTATCCACATTATACTGCATCTGCCATGCGTTTGCCCACTCACCTAACGTGTCCAAATCACCCTGCAGCCTTTTAGCATCCTCCTCGCAGCTCACACCGCCACCCAGCTTAGTGTCATCTGCAAACTTGGAGATATTACACTGAATTCCCTCATCCAAATCATTAATGTATATTGTAAATAGCTGGGGTCCCAGCACTGAGCCCTGCGGCACCCCACTAGTCACTGCCTGCCATTCTGAAAAGGACCTGTTTATCCCAACTCTCTGCTTCCTGTCTGCCAACCAGTTCTCTATCCACATCAGTACACTACCCCCAATACCATGTGTTTTAATTTTGCACACCAATCTCGTGTGGGACCTTGTCAAAAGCCTTTTGAAAGTCCAACTACACCACATCCACTGGTTCTCCCTTGTCCACTTTACCAGTTACATCCTCAAAAAAATTCTAGAAGATTTGTCAAGCATGATTTCCCTTTCATAAATCCATGCTGACTCGGACCGATCCGTCACTGCTTTGCAAATGTGCTGGTATTTCATCTTTAATAATTGATTTCAACATTTTCCCAACTACTGGTGTCAGGCTATAATTACCCATTTTCTCTCTCCCTCCTTTCTTAAAAGTGGTGTTACATTAGCTACTCCCCAGCCCATAGGAACTGATCCAGAGTCAATAGACTTTTGGAAAATGATCACCAATGCATCCACTATTTCTAGGGCTACTTCCTTAAGTACTCTGGGATGCAGACCATCAGGCGCTGGGGATTTATCGGCCTTAAATCCCATCAATTTCCCTAACGCACTTTCCCGCCTAATAGGGATTTCCTTCAGTTCCTGCTTCACACTAGACCCTCGGTCCCCTAGTATTTCTGGAAGGTTATTTGTGTCTTCCTTCGTGAAGCCAGAACCAAAGTATTTGTTTAACTGGTCCGCCATTTCTTTGTTCCCCTTTATAAATTCACCTGAATCTGACTGCAAGGGACCTACGTTTGTTTTCACTAATCTTTTTCCTTCACATATCTATCGAAGCTTTTGCAGTCAGTTTTTATGTTCCCAGCAAGCTTCCTCTCATACTCTCTCTTCCCCCTCCTAATAATTAAACCCTTTGTCCTCCTCTGCTATATTATAAAATTCTCCCAGTCCTCAGGTTTGCTGCTTTTTCTGGCCAATTTATATGCCTCTTCCTTGGATTTAACACTCTCCTTAATTCCCTTTTTAGCCACGGTTGAGCCACCTTCCCTGTTTTATTTTTGCTCCAGACGGGTGTACAATTGTTGAAGTTCATCCATGTGATCTTTAAATGTTTGCCATTGCCTATCTACCTTTAAGTGTCACTCGCCAGTCTATTCTCGCCAATTCACGTCTCATACCATCGAAGTTACCTTTCCTTAAGTTCAGGACCCTAGTCTCTGAATTAACTGTGTCACTCTTCCATCTTAATAAAGAATTCTACCATATTATGGTCACTCTTCCCCAAGGGGCCTCGCACAACAAGATTGCTAATTAGTCCTTTCTCATTACACATCACCCAGTCTAGAATGGCCAGCCCTCTAGTTGGTTCCTCGACATATTGGTCTAGGAAACCATCCCTAATACACCAGGAAATCCTCCACCGCATTGCTACCAGTTTGGTTAGCCCAATCAATATGTAGGTTATAGTCACGCATGATAACTGCTGTACCTTTATTGCACGCATCCTTAATTTCTTGTTTGATGCTGTCCCCAACCCCTCTCCTACTGTTTGGTGGTCTGTACACAACTCCCACTAGTGTTTTCTGCCCTTTGGTATACTGTAGCTCCAGCCATACCGATTCCACAACATCTAAGCTAGTGTCCTTCCTTATTATTGCATTAATTTCCTCTTTAACCAGCAAATATTCAGCTTTCATACATTATGATCAAATCATGGGATGAATCACCTCTGCCATACCTCACCCCCACTGCAGCTAAAACCTTTATCCATACTTTTGTCACATCTAAGATTCTCATCTCTAGTTTTCTCCTTGCCAGCCTGTCATCCTTCACCTTCTGTAAACTCCATCTTGTCAAATACTTAGTGCAGGGCAGCATAAAGGTGCTTTAAGTTCCACTTGCTCCATCAGCTCCATAGACCTGTATTTCCTCCTGACCCAGTGCATCAAATTCAAATTTTTTTTCTCATTTTAAGATCCCTTCATGGTGCCATTCAACCCTTTCTCTGCAACATCCTTCATCCTTGAATCCGCACTCTTCAGTCAACTGACTAATCTTCTGTGCATCCCTTCACCCCACTGTTTTGTGGCAGAGGTGTCTGCTGCCTCAGCCTTACAGTCTGGAATTCTCTTTTAAACTCCTATTATTTTTTTTTAAAACCTTCCCAAAACTTTTGACCAAGTCTTTAGTCATCTCACCCAACTGTCCTCCTATGGCTTAGTGTCCAGTCCATTATCCACTTTCTTGTTTTCCTCCTTCCCCCACCCCCTCCAGAAAACGCCTTGGGACATTTTTCACATAACGGTACTATATATGAATGCAAGTTGTTTTTGTTCTTTGAGATGGGTAGAATGCCTGAGGACTCTAAAAATGTAAATTGTACTTTCTGTACAGTAAAATTTACTATAGTTCAGCTTTCATACAATATCAAATCATAGGATAAATTAAAGCAATGGAGGCTCTTATAACTGAGGTAACCTCATAAATCATAGCCCTCTAATATTGCCTTGCAGCACACCAGTATTTCACTTGTTTGTATATAATGTGCTGTAAGAAATTGAGTCTGTTTGCTGTAATGAACCTAATCTTGTTCTTTCCATGATTAGCAGAGATGGTCACCAGGGAAAATAGAATAGCGTACTTCGACATTCATGTGACCTTCTCTTCCAGATCTCTTTCCCCACCCGCCCCCCACCCCCCACTAGTTGTATGCCACCATTCCACGTGATGAGTTTGAAGTAAATACTAAAAAGAATAAAATATTTGTCCTAGCTTTCCAAATAATTCTGGCATTTGCACTAAGGGCTCAAATTTCCCCATGAGTTGCACTGTTTGTTTTGGTGTAACTTGATTTTTAGTTGCAAATATGGCCATTTAATTTGCGCCAGTGTAAATGAGTTAATTAGGTTTTTTTGTTAGGTCAGTTTTTTTTTTCTCTAAAGGGGATGTTCCCAGCCACTTACACCATTTATGCCAATTTGGCCAGAAAAAAGTTGTACTAAACTAACTTGGGGCAGCGTATGTGTCCACTTTTGTCCGCACAGAAAGATCTTGCTTACAGTTAAGGAATCAGCGCAAGTAACTACATTTAAAGCACCACCAAGCACCAAACAAAGCACAAGCAGTAATAGCAATTCAATAGAAAAAAGTGAAGTAAATAATTCAAGTAACAAATAAAAGTACTGCATCAAATCCTACCTTAAACTGAACTATGCAGCGGCTGGCCGTGGTGGAGGCCGTTCGGCCAGGGCAAGGTGCGGGACACCGGCAAGCCCTTCGGCCAGGGCAAGAATCGGGAGAGCACGGCGGGGTTGGGAGGTGGGGAGAAACGGAAAACGCGGCAGGCTGTTGGGGGGGGTGGGGGAGGGGAAAAGAGAGGAAAGAGAGAGAAGAGAAAGAACACGGCGGGGGGGAGGAAAGAGAAAGAACACGGCTGGGGTGGGGGAAAGAGAGAGAAACGGAGAAAGAACACGGCTGGGGGGGATGGGGAAGAAACAGAGAAAGAACGCGGAGGGGGGGCGGGGTGGTGAGAGAAACGGAGAAAGAACGTGGGAGGGGCGGTGGAGGGAGGGAGAAGGCTGAACTCTGGTGGGGTGGTGCTGATGAAGGATAGAGAAGTAACATGACTGAAGGGGGGTTGGGGAGAGAACAAAAGACCTTTTGGGTTTCTTTGGGGAGTGAAGAACTGGGCTGTGTTGTGTTCATGGAACATGATTCAGTTTCAATGTAAAAAAATATTTCATTGAAAATTTTAGAATGTACTTCCCTTTAGTGTAATTTTATCAAACTGCACTTTAATATGACTCTAAGATCACTTAACTTGTAAAGTTATAAAAGTTACAAAACAATTTCAATGTGAAAAATCTTACACTCTAAAATCACTTAAACTTCAAAATCACTTTTTTAGGTGTGAAATTAAGTAAACTTACAAAATGTGAGAATGTTTACACTCTTAACATCACTTAAACGCTAAGGTCACTTTTATAGTCTTGTAAAGTTACATCACTTACAAAACAATTTACATTTGAAAACAGTTACAAGAGAAAATCAACAGCAGCAAAGAAAGGCTGCACCCATCTCTGATCCACATCTCTGTGAATGTGCACTGCTTCATGGAGGGTGGTGGTGCTAGTAGAGCTTGGGGGGGGGGGGGGTTACGGCTTGGCTCTATACAGAGACTAGTGCAGGGATTGCTGTGGCAGTGGATTGGCCTGCCTGTGTTCCCTTATTGCAGCAGCTACCTCCTTGATGGCCTGTGCCGTCGTTTCGGCTGCCTGTGACATTCCCTCCCTGATGGCCTGTGCTGTCGTTCCTGCTGTCTCTGAAATTCCCTCCCTGATGGCCTGTGCTGTCGTTCCCGTTGCCTCTGAAATGTCCTCCTTCATGTCCCGTGACATTATTGCTATTTCTGCTGTCAGTGTCGTTACCTCATCACCCACCCAACTGACAGTGTTCACGAGTGATCGGGTAAGCTCGTTGGTCTCCACACCCAATGCCATCACCTGAGCCACATCTGTTGCACCCTCCAACTCAGGACAGCATGGTACATTTATCCTTGGCCTCGCCCTGGGTCTAGCTAGCAGAACACCTCCAGTATGAGGAGTAGGCTGGGAAGGTGTGGCCAAGGGTGTTACAGGCTGCATTCCACAGCAATGGGAGTCGCAGGCTGAGACGGTGGGCCCCTGGGTGTTCCATACTGCATTCCAGCAAGAGTGGGACCCAGAACCTCGGACGGTGGGGCACTGAATGATCCATACTGCATTTCAGCAGCACTGGAACCCACAACCTCTGGCCTTTCGAAAGCATCCAATGCCTGACCAAAACTTAAACCACTATGCAGGGACTGGTTCGAGCTGAAACCACAGAATGTCGAGCCAGACCCTAAAGCACTATGTAGTAACTGGGCCGTGCTCAAACCACGGAATAACGAACCAGAAATCATGGAAATGCTTGGCAACGCAAGTTCAAGATTCTCCCCTTCATACCTCTCCATACCCCCTCCCCCCTACAAAGTTGGTCTGGCTCGCCCGGGTCTGAATCTTCTTCTGTATCTTCAGGATTGGCATCAGGTTCTGCAAAATGTAATAGAACAGTCAAATGGTTAGCAGCAGAGGAAGGGGGCAGGATGGGTGGCATAAGTATGCTCAAACATAGCAGGCCAGGCAGCAGGTTGATTTGAAGGGCCATGAGTAATTTTCAGTACTTGCCCTCCCTTGCATGTGGGCCCAGCTTGTGCAGTATTGATTGCTTTTTTCCAGGCAGGACCCATCAAAGCAGCGACCATCTGTTCCAAGGGTATCAGTGGGTGCAGATTTGGTGGGCCTCCTCCTGTTCGAGTTCTTTCCCTTTTTGTTGTGGGCCAATTTTTTCTGCAAAGATGAAAACATAACTTGTTAGAGAGGGTGTCTTTCTGCTGGGTGGGACATATACAGATGGTCACATTTACAGATTCCATTGACAAATGAAAATATTACTTGTACTAACTGCTTGACCAACGTCCTGCCATTTCCTTTTACACTGCCTTCCATTTCTCATGGTATTCACCGCTGCGTAGTAATCTTCTGCAAGTTTGTTCCAGCATTTATTAATTTCTTTGGGTGGCACTTTTGTGCGACCTCTGTTGCTCATATCCAGCTCCTGTCGGCACACTCTCAGGCACTCCGATCAGGCCTTGCCGGCTCTGCGCGGCCAGCACGGACCTAGCTCCACCCTCCTCTTTGTTCTGCGCCATGCCAGCTCCACAGACAGCCTGAGAATCGGCCATGATCGCGAGTATTTTTTTCTGGCGCTGCTTCTGATGTAAAATGTCGGTGGGGGATTCGGAGGTGCACCGAAAAAACCGGAGGGCCAAATTTGGGCCCTAAGTGTCTCAGATCAGGAAGACCCCAGGTTCCAACCTGAATTGATTGATTTGAGGTTAGATGGTAATAAGGGATGCTGCAGTTGGCTTCAATGTCCCTGGACTTGGAAGGAGGAGAAAGCACACCCGGAGATCCTACTCCTAATAATTATCCAGTTACTCTTGCTGGAAAGTGAGGACTTAGGTTGGGTTTAGTTGATTAACTTCTTTACATTCAAAGTTTTAGTATTGGCTATGTTCAGAAATGTCTGTCAATGTGGAAGATTGTAGGTTTTTTTTCTGGTCATAAAATATTTTTATATATTGGGAGGGGGATGCCACAAGGATCGGTGCTTGGGGCCCTAGCTATTCACAATCTATATCAAAATGAGGGGACCAAATGTAATCTATCCAAGTTTGCTGATACAAAGCTAGGTGAGAATGTAAGTTATGAGGAGGATGCAAAGAGGCTTCAAGGGGATATAGACAAGCTAAGTGAATGGGCAAGAACATGGCAAATGGAATATAATGTGGAGAAATGTGAAGTTAACCACTTTGGTAGGAAAAACAGAAAAGCAGAGTATTTTTTTTAAATAGTGAGAGATTGGGAAATGTTGGTGTTCAGAGGGACCTGGGTGTCCTTTTACACAAACATGCAGGTACAGCAAGCAATTGAGAAAGCAAATGGTATGTTGGCCTTTATTACAAGAGGATTTGAGTACAAGAGTAAAGACTTCTTGCAGCAATTGTACAGAACCCTGATGAGACTGCATCTGGAGTATTGTGTACAGTTTTGGTCACCTTGCCATGAGGGAGTGCAACGAAGGTTCACCAGACTGATTCCTGGGATGGGGAGATTGTCCGATGAGGAGAGATTAAGTAGACTAGGCCTATAATCTCTATAGTTTAGAAGAATGAGAGGTAATCTCATTGAAACATACAAAATTCTGACAGGGCTTGACGGGGAGGATGTTTCCTCTGGCTGAGGAATCCAGAGCCAGGGATCGCAGTCTCAGAATAAAGGGTGGGCCATTTAGGACTGATAAATTTCTACACTCAGAGGGTGGTAAATCTTTGGAATTCTCTACCCCTGAGGACTGTGAGGCTTGGGGTTGAATTTTTGCCACCATTCTGTGCTGTGTTTTTGGCCTACGCTGCTTTTTTTTGTTTAATAGTCTAAAATCTGCAAGATTGGCAAAGTTTTCTGCGCCATCCTAAACTACTTGTGTCCAATTTTATTTTTTAGTTCTAGATTTTTTGATGTCACTGGGGGCAGAACATTTAAGCGAGTTTGGCCATGTAGGATTTTTTCAAAAACGGCGCAGTGCACCGTTCTGGAAAAATCCTTACATGAGCGTAAGAAAATTGGCGCAGAGAAGATGCCATTGTTTTAGTGGAGCTAAAGACACGGCACCTGGGGCGGAGCACCTTTCGGCCCGGGATAGCAGCGGCATCGCCCGGGGGGTGGGTGGGGGGGAGGCCATTTGGCCTGGGATAGGAGCGGCATATGTTTCACTTTCCAGCCTCAGCCCTTCAGTGCATCCCCCGTTACCCTGGGAACTTCAGGTTTTGGCGCAGACCTTAAGCTCCACACACCCTTAAGGACAATCTGCGCAGCTCCAAATTCAGTTTATTCTGGCGAAACGTGGAACTTTTTTTGGCGCAGTTGGCCCACTAAAAAATCGGACGTACCTCTACAACTGTGCCAAAATTCGGCCATGTGGAAAATTGGCCCCTTAGTCTGTGAGTATATTCAAGATAGAGGCCATGACTTGTATCAATTTTTTTGGAGTAAGTTTTTTCTGGCATAAGTTTAAAAAAATTCAATTTTCCCCCCAAAATTTGCTCCAGAGCAAGTCAATTAGATACGATATTTTTTTAGGTCAGGTTTTTTTTTCAAAAGGGGGTGTTTCTACACACTTACGCCAGTTTTGGCCATTTCTTCCACTTTGGGCAGCAGAAGCTTACACTGACCTAAATGGATTTGGAGTATGTGGCCAGCCCTGAAAAACCTTGCGGGCAGTGAAGAAAAAGCAGAGCACATTCGGCAGACATTAGAGCAGGTATAGGAGAGGGAAAGGAACTGGAGAGGACCTCAATAACCAAGCACCAGAAATTGCAAGGAAAAGCTCAAAGAATTGGCCACAATGTCGTGGGGGGGGTGGGCAGCCAGAGAGATACTCTTTCTCTCCTCTTTATCCCCCCCCCCCCCCCCCAAATTCTCCTCCAAAACCCCAACCAAAAGTCTCCAGCACAGCCACTAAATAAAAAATAAAAGCGAAGTCGTACCAGCCCGGAAACTCAGCCAGCCGGTGTGGGAGTCCACTCGGCCGGGATGGGGTGTGGCAAGATCGGGCGTCCCTTCGTCCTGGGATAGGAGCTGTCAGCATCAAGTCCTCCTCACAGCCCACAGGACACGCTGGGAGGGCAGGAGCATGCGCGCAGCCCTGACTGAGCATGCGCGCAGGTGCCGACAGTGCTTTCTGCACTGGCCTGTTGCTCTGCACCCCGCCCTTCAGTCTCCACGCCGCGCCGGGACTCCGAAGAGCGGCCAGGATGGGGCCTCTTTTTTCTGGTGCCCTTTCCAGCGCGCAAAGTCGGCACGCTTCAGGTCAGTACGCAGAGAAAAAAAACAGCTTGGGCAATGTTGGGCCCAGAGATTGATAGATTTTTGGATATTAAGGGAATCGAGGGATCTGGGGATAGTGCAGGAAAGTGGAGTTGAGGTAGATCATCAGCCATGATCTCATTGGCCTACTCCTGCTCCTACTTATGTTAAAGGAAGGGGTGTAAATTTTGAACTGAGCTGTATTCTAACAATGTCTGTATTTTAACAGAAGGAGAATGACTACTATGGACACCACGCTAAAGTTGCCTGCATAGGATGGTCTCCAGACAGTCAGCACTTTGCAACTGGTGGCATGGATGGATTAGTCTTTATCTGGACCTTGAGTGATCCACACAAAAGATTCAAAATCTCAGGTATTTTATAATCAAGCTTTCTCACCTAGTCCCTGCCACTCCTAAGTCAGATATAATATAGCATAGTAACAGTGGATTTTAGCTCCAACCTGAGAAAAGCATCTAATACAGTATTTACTGATTATTTCTACATCCCACACCAGCCATCATTCTGGCTACCTAAATGAGCATGCCTATTTGCACAGGAAATATAGGAAGTCTTTGTGAGGATATTGGCTGGGTCTGCCAGAACTAGCAACACAAGCAATTATGAGTAACTGAGCGATGACTAATCAGTTTTGGATGTGCAAGAACAATGTGCTTAAACTTTTGTGCCACCCAGGCAACAAAGTGCCTATTTTTAAACAAAATATTAGAAATTCTTAAATAT
This sequence comes from Pristiophorus japonicus, assembly GCF_044704955.1. Lineage (NCBI taxonomy): Eukaryota > Metazoa > Chordata > Chondrichthyes > Pristiophoridae > Pristiophorus > Pristiophorus japonicus. Next base: position 220,855,494 of record NC_091978.1, read on the forward strand.
GCATGTGCTTATTTGTACAGCGAAAATGGCCACCGTGCTCCACCCTTTGTCTATGATTGGTCCCCTTGGAGGATTAGCTATACCCTGAAGTTTCACAGGAATGTGTAACTGCAAGCGCCCATCCCAAGGTCTCACTGACTTTGCAAATTGTAACTTGATCCACTGACTTCCTGAAGTGACAGAAGACAGCAAGGGCCAGCCAAAGTCCTGTACCCCAGTCCAAGTGCATGCCTCCCCCTGCCAAAGTGCCTTACCCCAACACAAGTGTATCCTTCCCCCACCCCACTAGCCATTGTGTGCGGATTGTTAACCGGTTTATTGAGTATGAAGTGAATAGTGACAATGTTGTGACTTCTGGATATCATCCACTCCAACGATGTGCCTTGTAGAGGGTTGGAAGAACATGATCCGTCTTCGCTCAGTTCTCTTCTGCCCTGCCCCCCACTTCTCTCCCTCTCTCTCTCTCTCTCTCTCTCTCTCTCTCTCTCTCTCTCTCTCTCTCTCTCTCTCCTTTTCTTCACTCCTCTCTCCCCCCTCTTCTCTTCCCCCCCCCCCCCCCTCCTTCTCTCCCTCCCCCCCCTTCTTCTCCTCCCTCCCCCTCTTCCTGCATTAGAAAATAGGTGCAGGATTAGGCCATGCGAGGTGCACCACCATTCAATAAGATCATGGCTGATCATTCACCTCAGTACCCCTTTCCTGCTTTCTCTTCATACCCCTTGATCCCTTTAGCCGTAAGGGCCATATCGAACTCCCTCTTGAATATATCCAATGAACTGGCATCAACAACTCTCTGCGGTAGGGAATTCCACAGGTTAACTACTCCTGAGTGAAGAAGTTTCTCCTCATCTCAGTCTTAAATGGCTTACCCCTTATCCTTAGACTGTGTTCCTTGGTTCTGGACTTCCCCAAGATCGGGAACATTCTTCCTGTGTCTAACCTGTCCAGTCCAGTCAGAACTTTAGATGTTTCTGAGATCCCCTCTCATCCTTCTAAACTCCAGTGAATACAGGCCCAGTCGATCCAGTCTCTCCTCATGTCAGTCCTGCCATCCCGGGAATCAGTCTGGTGAACCTTCACTGCACTCCCTCAATAGCAAGAACTAGGGCAGAAAACGCTAGTGAGAGTTGTGCACCGACCACCAAACAGCAGTAGTGAGGTTGGGGACAGCATCAACATCCACTGGTTCTCCCTTGTCCACTCTACTAGTTACATCCTCACAAAATTCCAGATTTGTCAAGCATTATTTCCCTTTCATAAATCCATGCTGACTTGGACCGATCCTGTCACTGCTTTCCAAATGCGCTGCTATTTCATCTTTAATAATTGATTCCAACATTTTCCCCACTACTGATGTCAGGCTGACCGGTCTATAATTACCCGTTTTTTCTCTCTCCCTTTTTTTAAAAAAAAGTGATGTTACATTAGCTACCCTCCAGTCCATTGGAACTGCGAGTGGAAAATGACCACCAATGCATCCACTATTTCTAGGGCCACTTAAGTACTCTGGGATGCAGATTATCAAGGCCCCGGGGATTTATCGGCCTTCAATCCCATCAATTTCCTTAACACAATTTCCCGCCTATCAAGGATTTCCTCCAGTTCCTCCTTCTCACTAGACCCTCAGATGCAGACTATCCGATAAACATGCACTCTTAAAAGTATCAAGGAATACTTTTGGAAAGAAAAAAAAAAGAAACTTATGTTCTATTATGCTGCCCGATTCCTCTGGTTCATTGAAGATTTTATATTTGTGAATATATAAATACATTTTTAGCAAAAATTTGAACTGTAACCTAACCACAATTTCAAGCGCATTTTGGGTGGAAACTCTACCCGTATTTGTCTAATGATATTTGTTGCTGACAATTGTTAAGGTTTTGTAAATCTGTGTTGTGGTTAGAACATTTATGTCAGATGTCCAGAGATTTTTCTGACTAAATCAAGCTCTACCCTTGGAGTTCTACTCGTGAAATTACTTAGTGCAAAATGTGAATTGTACTAAATGCAGGTGACCTGCTACCTCCATTTTTAAACTTGGAGCAATGTGCAAAAGGAACATGGAAGACAAATAATTCCATTTTTAAATGAGTAAATGACAAAGTATGTTTATTGCTAAATAACTCTGCTTTCATTTGTTTGATTAATAGTCCATCATAGGCAGTCCCTCGAAGCGATGATGACTTGCTTCCATGCCAAAAAGGGATGAGTTCACAGATGTTTCAATGAAGGACCTAACATTCCAGATCCTGAACTACCTGTTAAAGGGTGGAAGATGCCTGAGCGTGGATTTTTTTAACGTGTGGTGGCCATTGTACACCAGCCACCACACGGGCTTGACAGAGCTAGGTCTTGTTCCAGTGGCAAGGATTAACCAAGATCACTGGAGACCAGCTCTGCTGCACGGACCTAGCGCGCACACATATCGCAGTGTGGGCTGGCCTGTGCTGCCCCTGGGCCCTCGCCTCTCCTGGGCCCCGATCACTTCTTTGGAGGGGGCAGGTGCGGCGGCGTTCTGCTGCAGGAGGAAAATGGCTGCGAAGCCAGGTCGCTGATTACAGTGTGGGCAGGCACAGCAGGAGGGGTGAAGGAGCGGTGGGTGGGGTGGCTTGACCCATCCACCTCCACGGAGGTGTGTGGGGGACCTGACCCATCCACCTCCATGGCACGAACCTGGTATTGCAGTACTTCCAGGAACGGTGCAGTGGCTCTAGGCCTTTTGGCTAAGAGCATTGGCGCAGAGTGATCCTTGGCGTGTGCAAGGTGACCTCTGGCGTTTGTGATTTGACAAAGAATTGGAACGATTGGCTACGAATTTCAAAAAAAAAAAAAGTTAATAGTCCAGACCACTGCTAAAGCACCTGTTTGCTTATAATGTGATTGTGATATTTATTTGAGTCCCAATCAATGTTGCCTTTAAGCTGCGCGGTCGCGCAGCACTCTACATTTCTCCCGCGGCCGGCTCACCGACTTTTCTATAGCAAAAACTGCTGATGTGCGGCAGTTTGAATGGGCCGTGCAGCCCCTTAAAGGGTCTGCGCACCCCAAAAAAAATTAAAGGGAATATAGGTCCCAACTGACTTGCCTCCAATGGAAAATTACAAAATGCAAAATTTTAAGTAAGCTCATGTGCTTAAAGAAGGACTAGAAATTGTTTTCTGTAGTGTGATGTGGACCATTATGCTATTTTACTGTTAAACTCCCCAATCGTGTGTGAATTTTAATGAGCTTTTGTTTTTTTTCCCTTAGATACTCATCGATTATATCATGTTAGTTGTATTGCTTGGTTGGATGAACATACACTGGTGACAACTTCCCATGATGCTTGTGTGAAGCAGTGGACTATCACCTTCAACTGAATAAGAATTGCTGTATTTGGGGAAGGGCATGTAGAATTTCAGGGACTAGGGCTGCTGTAGAAACTTAGCATTGAGCGGAATATTTCTTTTGCCTATTAGGCCCCATATCACAATCCTAGTTCACCTTGAGAGTGTTCATATCTAATATACTGTGTTTGGAAAGCTTTAGCAGAAAAAATTGCACGTGAAAAGCACTTGTTAACCTAATCTCTGGAGCTTAACCTCGTACGTTCAACATTCCAGAGGCAACAGCCTTATTTCTATTCATATAAAGCCCTATATGCAGCTTTTTTTTGTTGAAGTCCAGATCTATGAAGTTGTATTGAGTTAAATCAAGAAAGACTCAAATTGCAACTAGAGAATATTTCTGTATAGTGACAAAATAATTCTTGGAAAATTGTGATTTGAATTGATGTGTGTGCAGCTACTGTATATTGTACATGTTATTTCTTTGCTTTAGAAATCTGTACTGCACAATTGTTGCCTCAAACTTTCTCCAGATGATCAAAAGAGTACATAATAAAGTTTTTAATGCTTTAAAAAATGCAGCTTTGCGTGGTTAGTTTGTAAGTGAAGTCTGCACTGTTTATTCCATTGGTGCAATCGATATTTAGTGAACCAAATGAGATATAGACAGTGTTCAGGTACTTAATAGTAACAGTGCCAAAAATGCCTACAATGTGTTGCAATAAACAAGATACAGCTTGTTTTGATTTCTGGCTTCATAAAATTACTGAAACTAACAACATTTTGAATGTGAGCGTTTGATGGGGAATCAAAGAAATGGGTGGCTTTTTGTATTTTTTTTAAATGCTGACTGACCTGTGAAAACTTGCCATTCTGATGGAGCAATCTTTGTTTGAATATAAGGCAGAGAAATCAAATTAGTCCATCAAACCTTCTCACAGATTGTGCACAATCCACTTATTTGAAGCATCTATTTATATATGTGATAATGGTAAAAGGAAAATGTTTGAATAAATTGCTAATTGAATCTTCAAGTGTAATGACTTGTGTGGTTATTGTTAAAGGCAAAGTTCATGGTATTTAGCATAATTTGCAGCAAATTCTCGCCGTATTCTGTATCCTAATTTCTTGAAGATTTTGATCAAATTTTTCTCAAGCTGAGACAAAATTCCTGAAATTTTATCTCAATGCTTATGAAACTGACTTTTTTTACAATGCTAAGTTTCATCAACAAAAAATGCTTGGGTTGGTAAACAGCTAAGAAGCAAATTATTGGCATGATTTGTACTAGGTTTACAGTGAACTAGTGATATTGCAGTTACATTTTTTTTAACTAATGCTCTGCCCATAACCTGCAAATGTAGCAAAAAGGGAACATGGGAACAGGAGTAAGCTATTCAGTCCCTTGAACCTGTTCATCCATTCAATTAGATCATAGTTGATCTGCACTTCCACTCCATTTACCAGCCTTTTGTTCCATATCCCTTGATACCCTTGCCTAACAAAAATCTATCGATCTCAGTCTTGAAAACGGGACCAGAAACATCGAGAGAGAGAGCGGGAGGTGCAGCAAGTACTTAAACAGCGTGAATGAGCGGAGTTCGAGCAACCAGCCAAAATAGCATTAACTGACCTGGGAGGACAAAAAGTAAAAAGATTGTAAGTGGTGAGTTTTTCTCTCTTCTTGGGCATTGGTTAAATTAAGAGCTGGGACTAAATACGAAACATTCAAAACTTCAAAACCTAATTAATTAAATTCATTAGAGATGTCGGGGAAGGCGATGTGTTTCTACTGTTGCTTGTGGAAGCTGGTGGACCCCATTGAGGTCTGCAGCTTAAGGAACTTCGACTCCGTATTGATGACCTGGAGTCTGTGCTGCAGACACCAACACATCAGGGAGGGGGAGAGTTACCTGGACGCTGTGTTGCAGGAGGCAGTCACACCCCTTGGACCAAATTTGAATGAATTAATCTGTGGTCAGGGACAGGAGGGTGTGACTATGAGTGAGGCAGATATGGGCACCCAGGAGGTAGCGATGGAGGAGCCTCAGTCTTTGCTATGGTCCAACAGGTACGATATTTTTGCTCCCTGTTTGGATGAGGGCAGGGACTGCAGGGAGGATGAGCAAACTGACCACAGCACAGGGGGCCATTCAAGTGGGGGGAGTAAAAAGAAATGGAGTGGTAGGGGACGGTATCATTAGGGGGATAGATACTGTTCTCTGCAGCCAAGAGCGTTGGTCCCGAAGGCTGGCAACGTCCCTGTAGTACTGCTGCACGCACATTCTTCCGTCCTCTGCCTGGACTACAATGTCTGCATTGTCCCCCTCTTGTGAAGACTGAGTGAATATTTTGCTTCTATCATACCTATGCCTTCCACCTCTACACACAGGTTACCTTTATGGTCTCTAATAGGCCCCACTCTTTCTTTAGTTATCCTCTTGCTCTTTTTGTATTTATAAAACATCTTTGGGTTTTCCTTGATGTAACTTGCCAATATTTTTCCACGCCCTTGCTTTGTTTTCCTAATGTCCTTTAAATTTCACCCCTACATTTTCTATACTACTCCAGGCTTTCTACAGTATTTAGCTCTCAGTATCTAATATAAGCTTCCCTTTTTTTTTTCCTTATCCTACCTTTTTATGTTAACATCCAGGGATCTATAGATTTTGGGAATTCCCCCTTTTTCCTTGTGGAAACACATTTGCAAGGGAACCCTCACTATCTCTTCCTTGAAAGCCTCCCACTGCTCTGATACTGACTAACCTTCAAGTAGCTGTTTCTAGTCCACTTTTGCTAAATCACATCTCCGCTTAATAAAATTGGCCTTTCCCAATTGAGAACTTTTACTCCTGGTCTATCTTTGTCCTTTTAACATAGTAATGGAAATCTAACTGAATTATGATCACTAGCACCAAAATGGTCTCCCACTGATTTCCCCTTCCAGCTGCCCAGCATCATTCCCTGAAGCCAAGTCCAGAACCACCACCACTTCTTGTTGAGCTTGCGACGTATTGGCTAAAGAAGTTCTGAATACATTTTAAGAATTCAACAGCCTCAATACCTTTTACGTTGATTCTATCCCAGTTAATATTAGGGTAGTTGAAATCCCTAACTATTACTGCCCTATTTTTGTACTTCTCAGAAATGTGCCTATTTATTTGCTCTTCTACCTTTGACTAATTGGGGGTCTATCTATAGTGTGATTGCCCCTTTTCAGCTGTCGTGTTTGTCAGATGGCTGCTGGATGAGCGCTATTTAAAGGTGCCTGTATCGGGTAAAGTTTTGGTTGGTCAATAATTGTTGCTGCTTAGTTCCACATAGGCAGACAGGTGTTTTGACAGATTTCACCAATTTGCAGTGGAGTGTTCTGTCTGTTAAAGATTCGTGACTTTCATTGAGGGCAGATTTGAAAGTCCAACATTTATATCGTTTCATGGGGTCTGTGTTGGCACTCGACCTCGTGCTCTGACGTCACTGGCAGAGGCAACTTAGGCAGAGAGAAATATAGCAAAACATTGCACAACTTGACCATGAGAGCGCAGCCATTGCCACCAGGCATAGCTCCACCACCTCTGGGGGGGAAAAGAGGAGGAGGAGGAGGAGCAGTGACGGCGGAGGCAGCCAGTCAATCAGCATTCTGCAAGGATGGATCAGACTTCGATTCCAATAAATTCCAGCCCACTTCCCGATTGCTCTGCATTTCCCCATCCATACCACAGCCCCAACACTGAAATGAAAGACACCACCAAATATGCAACATTCCAATTAAAATGTTAGCGCATAACATTCACCACAATTATAAAGAACCATTAAATTTACGAATCACCCTTGTGCAAAACCTTATATTCCCTCTTAACACCTCCTTTACCTATTTTACTTCTCCTTCATAGTGTGTCAGCTGTGGCTACAGCATAGCTGATGGAAGGCTGCTGAGTGTCAGGGCCAGAGATTACAGATCTCTGGATGCCCTCAAGCAGCTCTCGGCCTGGAAGGCCTGGCTGTAGACTACGCCACCTCAGGCTGGGCGGAGGCAGTCTGGGCTGGCTGGATGACCAGCAGCGACAAGTACAATGGCAGAGTGGCAGTTGTGGGCTCAGGAATGTTGTCATCCTGAGAGAGGACAGCCAGTTCCTGCTCCAATGATCCACTGCCAGACCCCGGGGCAGTATCTCAGCATCCCTCCCAATCTGCTGGAACACAGATTGGTGGCCTGTTGCGACAGTGTGTGATCCCCGGTCGACTGTGGTAACCCAGCGATGATGGCAGCAATGAGAGCTCGCATGGCATGCAGTCTGAGCTTCCGTGTCAACAACCATTGATTGCATAACAGCACTATGATGTTGCATTGCTTCCACCTGTGCTGCAATGCAAGCTACAACATCGTCCATGACTCGCGTCATGAGGTCTGGGTCCCCACGTTCTCTCTGGGAGTCCACCATCGTCTGCAGACTGAAAATGATGGGTTCCATGGTGTGCGCAGAGCTCTGGGCAATGTTGAAGGTGGACTACTCCACGCACTTTACCATAGCGGAGAGGCTCTCGGGCACTCTTGCCATTGCATCTATTCTCTCGGAGTGCATGGCCATCATCCTTCATGTGAATGCATCCCCATCGAGGTCCTTATCTGAGTCCTGTGCAGCAGAACTCGTGCATGAACTCTCCCTCCAGGGAGCTGGCTCATAGAAACATAGAAAATAGATGCAGGAGTAGGCCATTCGGCCCTTCGAGCCTGCACCACCATTCAATATGATCAAGGCTGATCATGCAACTTCAATACTCCATTCCTGCTTTCTCTCCATACCCTTTGATCCCTTTAGCCGTAAGGGCCACATCTAACTCCCTTTTGAATATATGTAACGAACTGGCCTCAACAACTTTCTGTGGTACAGAATTCCACAGGTTCACAATTCTCTGAGTGAAGAAGTTTCTCCTCATCTCAGTCCTAAATGGCTTACCCCTTATCCTTAGACTGTGACCCCTGGTTCTGGACTTCCCCAACAATGGGAACATTCTTCCTGCATCTAACCTGTCCAATCCTGTCAGAATGTTATATGTTTCTATGAGATCCCCTCTCATTCTTCTAAATTCCAGTGAATATAAGCCTAGTCGATCCAGTGTTCTTCATATGTCAGTTCTGCCATCCCGGGAATCAGTCCGGTGAACCTTTGCTGCACTCCCTCAATAGCAAACATAGACATAGAAACATACAAAATAGGTGTAGGAGTAGGCCATTCGGCCTTTCGAGACTGCACCACCATTCAATAAGATCATGGCTGATCATTCCCTCAGTACCCCTTTCCTGCTTTCTCTCCATACCCCTTGATCCCCTTAGCTGTAGAGGCCATATCTAACTCCCTCTTGAATATATCCAATGAACTGGCATCAACAACTCAACAACTCTCTGCATCAGGGAATTCCATAGGTTAACAACTCTCTGAGTGAAGAAGTTTCTCCTCATCTCGGTCCTAAATGGCTTACCCCTTATCCTTAGACTGACCCCTGGACTGTGACCCCAAGAATGTCTTTCCTCAGATTAAGGGACCAAAACTGTACACAATATTCAAGGTGTGGCCTCACCAAGGCCCTGTACAACTGCAGTAAGACCTCCCTGCTCCTATGCTCAGATCCTCTCGCTATGAAGGCCAACATGCCATTTGCCTTCTTCACCGCCTGCTGTACCTGCATGCTAACTTTCAATGTCTGATGTACCGTGACACCCAGGACTCGTTGCACCTCCCCTTTTCCTAATCCATCACCATTCAGACAATATTCTGCCTCCCTGTTTTTGCCACCAAAGTGGATAACCTCACATTTATCCACATTATACTGCATCTGCCATGCATTTGCCCACTCACCTAACCTGTCCAAGCCATCTTGCAGCCTCTTAGCATCCTCCTCGAAGCTCACACCGCCACCCAGCTTGGTGTCATTTGCAAACTTGGAGATATTACACTCAATTCCTTCATCTAAATCATTGATGTATATTGTAAATAGCTGGGGTCCCAGCACTGAACCTTGCGGCACCCCATTAGTCACCTCGGTCCCCTAGTATTTCTGGAAGGTTATTTGTGTCTTCCTCAGTGAAGACAGAACCAAAGTATTTGTTCAATTGGTCTGCCATTTCTTTGTTCGCCATTATAAATTCACCTGATTCTGACTGCAAGGGACCTATATTTGTCTTCACTAATCGTTTTCTCTTCACGTACCTATAGAAGCTTTTGCAGTCAGTTTTTATGTTCTCTGCAAGCTTACTCTCGTACTCTATTTTCCCCCACCTAATTAAACCCTTTGTCCTCCTCTGCTGAATTCTACCCTTTCCCCTTGACCTTGCTGCAGTCCACTTGTCCCCGGTGCATCATCCAGTGAGACCCCTCTACTAAACTAACCTCTAATGAACGTGTAGTGCCAGTCTGAACTGGTGCCTGCGGGTGAGAGATGCTGTGATTCAGTGCCTGAGTCTTCCTCCTCTTTTCCTTCTTCACTATCATTGGTGGGTTTAGGGACAGGCTGGTCATCTGCTTGCTGATTATCTGAAAGCATAAAAGGCAAAAGACTTTCGTTAAGGTGAGGTAGGAATGGAGCAAAAAAAGTAGATAGTATCTGGAGCTGGAAAGTTATAAAGCCTTCAGGTGTGAGGGGGAAGTGAGATGAGAAAAGGAGAAGGAATAAAGATATCATTGTTGCCCCCAGCGGGGTCGATGTTGTCGACGGCCACAGCGCCCACCACCTGCGGGTCAATCAGTCGCAGCACTCGCTCCTCCAGGTCAGTCAGCTGCAGGATCTGAGATTCATCCCCGCCTATCCTCTGCTGTTCCCTCCTATTGTGTGCCATCTTGGCCTGCAAAAGAAAGAAACGTGTGAGAGTCAGAGTCCAGCTATGTATCTGGGAGATATGCCTGCTATCATTGAATAGCTGTGAATGCAGGCAAGGCGTGAGATGAGGATGTGAGTTTGAGTAGCTGCACATGTTTGGTGGGTGAGTGGTGGGGGAGTGATGGTTTATGCAGTGTGTGCAGACAGAGGTTCAGAGGTTCGTATGTGAGAGCTGTTGAAGCATATACTCATCTTGACCACCCGACTGAGGTCACTGAATTACTTACGACACTGTGTGAGGCTGTGTTGAATGACACTGCTGGCTGAGACCTCCTCTGCCACTTCCCTCCACATGGCCCTGAAGACGTGGGACAATGACCTCCTTCCACTTGCCAGGAACAGTGCTTCCCTCCTTTGTTCGACTACCTCCACCAATGTCTCCAATGCTACATCATTGAAACAAAGAGCTCTCTCCCTTACAGCTGGATTAGCAGCAGCCATAGCAAAAAGTTCTTGCAGTTCCTCTCAGATCTCCTTCAGATGCAGGACTGGTGATCAAGCTGCAGCTTGATATAACCTTCCCTTTAAGAATTGGAATGAGCCAGTGTGAAGGGTTGAAGGATGATTGCTGATTGTAAGCCATGAAATTGGTTAGCACTCTGGTGTTTAGCATCTTTGCAGCATCCCATTGAGGTCATTAGCACTTGATTTACCAATTCCGCCACCCACCTCCCCCCCCCCCCCCCCCCCCACCCTTCCTTCCTGGGGTGTTAAAGCCCAATTTAGATTAAGTTAAGACTCCTTTGTGCCTGGCACTAAATTTTCAAAATTTAAAACATTAACACCCGTTCTGAATTTCTCCCCCTTAACATTGAATTGAAGTGTATACCATTAAGCGCTACCAAACTCCTCTGTTGTCCATTTTCTAGCCTTTGTTTCCTCTGCCTTCCAAACTCACTTAGTAATTTACTACCTTCCATTTCCAGCTTTGCTTCTATCCCTTCTGAATCTACACTTAGGTTCCCACCCCCCTGCACAGTTAGTTTAACCCCTCCACAACAGCACTAGCAAACCTCCCCATGAGGATATTGGTGCTGGCCCTGTTGAGGTGCAATCCTTCTGACTTGTACAGCTCCCACCTCCCCCAGAACTGGTCCCAAATGCCTCAGGAATTTAAAGCCCTCCTTCCTCCAGTCATGCATTCATCTGCTCTATCCTCCTTGTTCTGTACTCACTAGTGTGTGACACCTGGAGTAATCCAGAGACTATTAGCTTTGAGATCCTGCGTATTAATCTCTTTCTTAGCTTCCTAAAATCTGCTTGCAGGATCTCATCCCTATTTCTACCTATGTCATTGGTAACGATATGAACCACAACCTCAGTCTGTTCACCCTCCCCCCTCAAAGTGTCCTGCAACCATTCAGTGACATCCTTGACCCTGGCACCAGAAAGGCAAAATACCATCCTGAAGTCACATCTGCAACCACATAAATGCTTGTCTGTTCCCCAAACTATAGAATCCACTATCACTATTGCTTTTCTGACCTTCCTCCTCCCCCCTCCCCACTCACCACCCAGTACAGCTGAGCTACACATAGTGCCACAGACTTGGCTCTGGTTGCACTCCCCAGAGGAACCATTGCCATCACCAGTAAATACCAGTTTGAGACTGAGATGCAATCAAGTAGCTACTTGCCTGGTCCTCCTTGTCTGTCTGGTGGTCACCCATTCCCTCTCTGCATTCAAAGTCTTAAGCTGCAGGGTAACCTCCTCCTGAAACATGCTATCCATGTACCTCTCAGCCTCACGGATTGACTACAGTGGTGTCAGCCGCTGATCAAGCTCCTCCAGCTGATGACACTTCCTGCACATGTGGTTGTCCAGGACATGAGAAGGATTCTGGACTTCCCACATGGCACACTATTTTTATTTCACAATGGAATACATATATTCATTGAGAATTTTATAATATTTCTACAAATGTTTGCCACTGTTTATCACCCTATCTATGTAATCTCCAGCCCCACAACCCTCCGAGATGGAACCAACCAGGGGGGCAGGCTATCTTAGATTTGGTTCTGTGTAATGAGACAACATTAATAAACAATCTCCTAGTAAAGGATCCCCTTGGAATGAGTGACCATAGCATGGTTGAATTTCAAATTCAGATAGAGTGCGAGAAAGTTGGATGTCAAACCAGCATACTATGCTTAAATAAAATGAAAGCAGAGTTGGCTGAAGTGGATTGGGAAAATTGATTAAAGTGCAGGACGGTTGATGAACAGTGGCGTACGTTTAAGGAGATATTTCATAACTCTCAAGAAAAATATATTCCAGTGAGGAGGAAAGGGTGTAAAAGAAAAGATAGCCATCCGTGGCTAACTAAAGAAATAAAGGATGGTATCCAATTAAAAACAAGGGCATACAAAGTGGCCAAAACTAGTGAGAGGACAGAAGATTGGGAAGCTTTTAAAAGCCAGCAAAGAATGACTAAAAAATGATTAAGAAAGAGAAGATAGACTATGAAAGTAAACTAGCACGAAGTATAAAAACAGATAGCAAGAGTTTCTACAGGTATGTAAAAAGGAAAAGAGTGGCTAACGTAAATGTTGGTCCCTTAGAGACGAGATCTGGGAATTAGTGATGGGAACATGAAGATGGCAGAAACTCTGAACAAATATTTTGTATCAGTATTTACAGTAGAGGACACTAAAATTATCCCAACAGTGGATAGTCAAGGGGCTATAGGGGGGAGGAACTGAACACAATCACAATCACTAAGGAGGTGGTACTCAGTAAGATAATGGGACTAAAGGCGGAAAAATCCCCTGGACCTGATGGCTTGCATCCTAGGGTCTTAAGAGAAGTAGCGGCAGGGATAGTGGATGCTTTGGTTGTAATTTACCAAAATTCCCTGGATTCTGGGGAGGTCCCAGCAGATTCGAAAACTGCAACTGTAACGCCCCTATTTTAAAAAGGAGGCAGAGATAAAGCAGGAAACTATAAACCAGTTAGTATAACATCTGTGGTTGGGAAAATGTTGGAGTCCATTATTAAAGAAGCAGTAGCAGGACATTTGTAAAAACATAATTCAGTCTGGCAGAGTAAGCATGGATTTATGAAGGGGAAGTCATGTCTGACAAATTTGCTGGAATTCTTTGAGGATGTAACGAACAGGATGGATAAAGGGGAAACAGTGGATGTGGTGTATTTGGACTTCCAGAAGGCATTTGACAAGGTGACACATAAAAGGTTACTGCACAAGATAAAGGTTCACGGGGTTGGGGGTAATATATTAGCATGGATAGAGAATTGGCTAACTAACAGAAAACAGAGAGTCGGGATAAATGGTTCATTTTCGGGTTGGCAATCAGTAACTAGTGGGGTGCCGCAGGGTTCAGTGCTTGGACCCCAACTATTTACAATCTATATATTAACATAGAAACATAGATACAAAGAAACATAGAAAATAGGAGAAGTTGTATACCTTTCGGCCCTTCGAGTCTACACTGCCATTCAATATGATCATGGCTGATCCTCTAACTCAACACCATATTTCCGCTTTTTCCCCATACCCCTTGATGCCTTTTGTTTCTAGAAATCTATCTATCTCCCGCTTAAATATATCCAGTGACTTGGCCTCCACAGCCTTCTGTGGTAGAGAATGCCATAGGTTCAACACCCTCCGAGTGAAGCAATTTCTCCTCATCTCGATCCTAAATTTCCGACCCCGTATCCTGAGACTGTGATCCCTTGTTCTAGACTTCCCAGCCAGGGGAAACATCCTCCCCACATCCAGTCTATCCAATCCAGTCAGAATTTTATACGTTTCAATACGATCCCCTCTCATTCTTCTAAACTCTAGTGAATACAGGCCTAGTCGACCCAATCTCTCCTCATACGACAGTCCTGCCATCCCAGGAATCAGTCTGGTGAACCTTCGCTGCACTCCCTGTATGGCAAGTATATCCTTTCTTAGGTAAGGAGATCAAAACTGCACCAAGGTCCTGTATAACTGTAGTAAGACATCCTTGCTCCTGTACTCAAATCCTCTTGCAATGAAGGCCAACATACCATTTGCCTTCCTAAATGCTTGCGGCACCTGCATGTTTGCTTTCATTGACTGGTGTACAAGGACACCCAGGTCCCTTTGTACATCGACACTTCCCAAGCTATCACTATTTAAATAAAACTTTGTTCTTATGTTTTTCCTACCAAAGTGGATAACTTCACATTTATCTACATTATACTGCATCTGCCATGTGTTTGCCCACTCACTCAAAGTATCTAAATCACCTTGCAGCATCTTTGCATCCTCCTCACAACTCACAATCCCACATAGTTTCGTGTCATCAGCAAACTTGGAAACATTACATTTGGTTCCCTCATCCAAATCATTTATATATTGTGAATAGCTGGGGCCCAAACACTGATCTGTGGTACCCCAGTAGTCACTGCCCTCCACCTGTTTATTCCTACTCTCTGTTTCCTGTCAGTTAATCAATTTTCAATCCATGGCAATACATTACTCCCAATCCTATGCGCTTTAATTTTGCACACTAACCTCTTATGTGGGACTTTATCAAAGGCCTTCTGAAAATCCAAATACACTACATCCACTAGTTCTCTCTTATCTATTCTATCAGTTACATCCTCAAAAAACTCCAGTAGGTTTGTCAAACGTGATTTTCCTTTCATAAATCCATGTTGACTTTGTCTAATCCCGTTGATATTATCTAAGTGTGCCGTTATCACATCCTTTATCATAGACTCTAGCATTTTCCCTACTACTGATGTTAGGCTAACCGGTCTGTAATTCCCCGTTTTCTCTCTCCCTCCTTTTTTAAATAGTGGGGTTACATTTGCCACCCTCCAATCTGCAGGAACTGTTCCATAATCTATAGAATTTTGGAAGACGACAACCAATGCATCTACTATTTTCATGGTTACCTTTTTAGTACTTTGGGATGCAGATCATCAGGCCCTGGGGTTTATCACCCTTCAGTCCCATTAGTTTCTCCAGCACTATTTTCTTGCTAATAATCATTTCCTTTAATTCCTCTTGCTCACTAGATCCTTGGTTCCCTAGCATTTCTGGGGCATTATTTGTGTCCTCTTCCGTGAAGACAGAACTGAAGTATTTATTTAATTGTTCTGCCATTTCCTTGTTCCCCATTACAAATTTTCCCGTTTCTGTCTGTAAAGGACCTACATTTGTCTTCACTAATCTTTTTCTTTTTACGTACTTGGAGAAACTGTTGCAGTCGTTTTTTATGTTCCTTGCAAGTTTACTCTCATACTCTATTTTTCCCCTCTTAATCAATCTCTTGGTCCTTTTTTGCTAAATTCTAAACGGCTCCCAATCCTCAGGCTTGCTACTTTTTCTGGCTACTTTGTATAACTCCTCTTTGTATCCAATACTATCATTAATTTCTTTTTTTAACCATGGTTGGGCCACTTTTCCTTTTGTGTTTTTATGCTAGAAAGTAATGTATAACTGTTGCAATTCATGCATTCGTTCCTTCAATATTAGCCATTGCCTATCTATTGTCATGCATTTTAATGAATCTTCCCAATCTATCATAGCCAATTCATTCCCCATACCTTCGTAGTTTCCTTTGTTTAGATTTAGGACCCTAGTTTCTGATTGGACTACTTCACTTTCCATCTTAATAAAGAATTCAATCAGGTTATGGTCACTCTTCCCTAAAGGACCCCCCACAACAAGACTGTTAATTAACCCTTTCTCATTACACAATACCCAATTTAGGATAGCCTGTTCCCTAGTAGGCTCCTCAACATACTGGTCTAAAAAAACATCTCGTACACACTCCAGGAATTCATCTGCCACAGTATTATTGCTAATTTGATTTGGCCAGTCTATATGTAGATTAAAGTCACCTACGATTACTGTAGTACCCTTGCTACATGCATCTTTAATTTCCTGTTTGATGCCTTCCCCTACACTACTACAACTGTTTGGAGGCCTATCGACAACTCCTATCAATGTTTTCTGCCCCCTGGTGCTCCTTAGCTCCACCCAGACTGATTCTACATCTTGATTTTCTGAGCCAAAATCCTTTCTCACTATTGCTTTGATTTAATCCTTTACTAACAATGCCACACCACCCCCTTTTCCTTTTTGCCTGTCGTTCCTAAATATCGAATATCCTTGGATATTCAGTTCCCAACCCTGGTCACCTTGCAACCATGTCTCCGTAATTGCAACTATATTGTATCCGTTTACATCTATTTGCGCTGTTAATTTGTCTACCTTATTACAGATGCTTCGTGCATTCAGATACAATGCTTTTAAATTTGTCTTTTTAAAATTATTAAACATCTTAACATTATTTTGTACTGTAGTCCTATTTGTCTTATCACTATTTTTTTAAACCTGGACCCTATTTGTTAGTGCACTCTTTTGTTTGTATGCTCTGTCCCTTCCTGACATAATCCGGTTATCCTTACCACAATCAATTTCCTGCATTGCTTCCTTTTCTTTTCTCTTTAGCATTCTAGATTTCTCTCCACTGGGACCCTTCTTCCCCCCCACCCCCCCTTTTTTCATTTAAAGCCCTGTCTAACTCCCTAGTTTTTCGGTTGACTAGAACTCTGGTCCCAGCATAGTTCAGGTGTCGTCTATCATAACAGAACAGCTTTCTCTTTCCCGAGTATTGGTGCCAGTGCCCCATGAATCAAAACCCACTTCTCCTACACCAACCTCTGAGCCACGCATTCATCTCCCTGATTCTATTGTCCCTATGCCAATTTGCTCATGGCTCAAGTAATAATGCAGAGATTATTACCTTTGTGGTTCTGCTTTTCAATTTAGTCCCTAGCTGTTCAAACTCTCTCAGCAGAACCTCTTTCTTAGTCCTACCTATGTCATTCGTACCTACATGTACCATGACAACTGGATCCTCCCCCTCCCACTCCAAGTTCTTCTCCAGCCCAGAGGAGATGTCCTTTACCCTGGCAGTGGGTAGGCAACACAGCCTTCGGGACGCACGCTCTTGGCTGCGAAGAACCCTATCTATCCCCCTAACGATACTGTCCCCTACTACAACCACCTTCCTCTTTACTCCCCCCACTTGAATGACTTTCTGCGCCACGGTGCCTTGGCCAGTCTGCTCACCCACCCCGCAGTCTGCACACTTGTCCTCAAGGGTCTATAAACCAATCCAAACAATGTTTTCTGCCCTTGTATGGAGAGAAAGCAGGAATGGGGTACTGAAGTTGCATGATCAGCCATGATTAGATTGAATGGTGGTGCAGGCTCGAAGGGCCGAATGGCTACTCCTGCACCTACTTTCTCCACCTATACTTATTCTACTTCCTGATCTTACAAGCCAAGATCCTTTCTCACTACTGTCCTTATGTCAACCTTTACTATCAGGGCAATTGTACTCCCTTTCCATATTGCCTGTCTTTTCAAAATGCCTTGTACCCTGGGATATTTAGATTCCAACTTTTGTTACCTTGCAACCACGTCTCTGTAATGGCTATTAGATTGAACCCAATTATCTTTATTTGTATCACTAATTCCTCTATCTTGTTATGAATGCTTTGTGCATTCAGATAACGAGGCTTTACTCTTAACTTTTTACCATTATTCCCTGCTATTACCTTATCCGCGACTGCACTATTACCATTAAACATTCTATCTCTTTCTGTCACACTCTGCTTACCTTTACCCAAATCGGTACACTGCCAAATTGTCTTGACTTGTCCCTGTAGATTTGTAAAAAGCAGAAGATTGGGAGCCCTGGTCGGTGGGAGAGCTATGAAACCTAGACGAATAGATGTTATAATCGCAATGGCAACCATACCGCACAACAGTGTCAGTTCAAGTGGGCAAGATACTAGCAGTGCCAAGTAACGGACAGATTTCAGGATACTTCTAGTAGCTCTGTACAGCCTCTGCAGTCTAAAGACACCACAACGATAGTGTGAACACATTCTTCCCATCAAAGTCCTATATGTGCTACCTTGTTGTGGCGACTCTTGAATGTAGTCGCCAAGATATCCCTTGAGATATAGGGTATAACTCATGCTTTTCCTTTGGCAATGCTTTTATTAATCTGAGAAGATTCGGCTAGAGGTTTATTAACTGAAAGCACTTCATAAGGCCTTACTTCAAATAGTTGAGGAGGCTGCTCGTTTGTATAAACTTCTCTTATTCTCAACACATGTCCTTCAACCCTGTAACGAAATATTGGAGGGAACTGTCACCCTAATGTTAACATTTCTAATTTTTTCTTCATGGTAAGTGCTACTGAATTGGGGTGACATTTACTACCTAATTTAATCACTGTGTGTCAAACCTGTTCATTTTTCCCTTTCGTCCTGCCACCATTTAAGAAGTTGGACTCGAATGTCTGTAAGTGCTCATCTCTAACTGTTCTGTCTCGACTGTATTTCACTTTTTCAGACTCTTTCTCTACTTTTCATGGAACTGGTAGTTTCACGGGAGATTGGCAATGTAAAGTCACCTCAACAGTGGTACTGGTAGTTTCTTGAAAACAAAAACTAAATGCTACCTGTTGTGGTGTCATTGCTTGTTATAACACCATCAGACTGTCCAGTTCACAGTATCTTGCAATGTTGAGTATGCCAGGGAAATGTATCTCTAACAGTAGCATCCCCTACTCGATATATGTGCAAGTATCTTCATTTTGGCGTGATATATATCTGAATGATGGAACTTTTATTGAATCTCAGTTTTTCAAAATTACTGTTACTATCAAATTCTAACAGATTTTTTTCATATTGGCATGCATCAGGTTTGAGATGCACCAGCTCAGATTAACATCAGAGATCAACTAAATTTCTGACAACATGAGTACAAAAGGCAACCATTGTTACCTATTCAATGACACAGTAATGAGGTGTGAATTGCAAAGGTGAAATGTAGGGACATGAAAAAATATAAAGGCTATGCTTTGCGTGCAGCAAATGGCCAACAACCTGAAATGGAGACTGGAGTGAGCAGTACTGAGAGAAATGTGCAGCAGATCTAAGTTTGTAAGTATAGGATCTTTGCTTTGTAACATTTTAAAGTTTTCCACGAGATGTCGTCAGTAAAGTAGCTTTAGTTGCTCAATTAGTGTGGAACATTTCTCAGTGAGCAGATCTCTACCTGTTTCTGCTTTGCCATTTCACTTGACAGACAATTGTCACCTGAACAGTAGCATTTTCTATTTTATTGCTGTGGTAAGTGCTACCATGTTTGGGCGACGGATTTCTGGCTCCTCACGTGCAATCGGAACTCTTGACAACTGGCTCGTCACGTTGGAAGGCTAAATGACGACGCGAACAGTACTCATGTCACATTTCTTCCCAATGCAAACTCTATTTCAGAAATACTTTGGGGAAGGATTCTTTCTTTCACGATAACGCTGGTAGCTCCATGCAGCCTCTGCAGTCAAAAGACAACACAATGATAGTGCGAATACATTCATACCATTAAAATCGTATTTGTGCTGCCATATTGTGGTAACTCTTGATTGCAGTCGCCAAGATATCCCTTGAGATATACGGTTTCACTCATGCTTTTCCTTTGGCAATGCTTTTATTAATCTGAGAATATTTCAGTCGAGATTCATTCACAGATAGCTCTTCATAAGGCCTTGCTTCAAATAGTTGAGGAGGCTGCTCGATTGTACCAACTTCTCTTATTCTCAACTCATGTCCTTTAACCCTGTAACGAAATATTGTAGGGAAATGTCACCCTAATGCTAAAATTTCCTATTTTTTCTTGATAGTATTTGTTATCGTATTGGGGTGACATTTACTACCTGTCTTAACCACCTCGTGTCAAAGCTGTTCATTTCTCCCTTTCGTCCTGCCACCATTTAGGAATTTTGATTCTAATTTCTTTAAATGATCATCTTTAATTGTTCTGTTTGTATTGTATTTCATTTGCCCAGATTCTTTCTGTACTTTTCCTGGAACTGGTAGTTTCATAGGAGATGGGCAATGTAAAGTCACCTCAACTGTGGTACTGATAGCTTCTTGAAAACAAAAACTGAAATTGCTAAATGTTGTGGTGTCTGTGCTTGTTATAACACCATCAGATTGTCTAGTAAAATAGACTTAGCGGCAGAATTAGTGTGGAACATTTCTCACTGAGCAGATCTGTACCTGTTTCTGCCTTTCCATTTCACATTACAGACAATTGTCACCTGAACAGTAGCATTTTCTATTTTATTGCTGTGGTAAGTGCTACCATGTTTGGGCAATGGATTTCTGGCTCCTCACGTGCAATCAGAACTTTTGATAACTGGCTTGTCACGTGGGATGGCTTAATGACGACGCTAACAGTTATCTTCTCAGATTTCTTCCCAATGCAATCTCTCTTTCAGAAATACTTCACCTTTTGGAAAAGATTCTTTCTTTCAGGATACTCCTTGTAGCTCCGTGCAGCCTCTGCAGCCTAAAGACGCCACAACGATAGTGTGAACACATTCTTCCCATCAAAGTTTTATATGGGCTACCTTGTTGTGGCGACTTTTGTTTGCAGTTGCCAAGATGTCTACAATGGGGCCTGAGAGAAGTCATCCCCAGTGCACTACAGGCCAAAGACTTGACGGCGAGCATACTAGCATCGTAGGCTTGAAATGGGTGGCCTGAAGTTTTGTTTATTGGCCCTGATTGGATAAAGATTTAGAGAAGTATTACTGAGCAAGTGTACTATCTGTCAAGACTGCAGGGCCATGCCAGCTAAAACGTTACTGTAAACATGGACTTGGTCAAAAAGACCATTCCAAAGAATATTTATTGATTTTTGTGAGAGGGGCAGTGATAATTTTCTGGTTCTAATCGATAGCTATTTCAAATGGCTGGGAGTACAGCATATGAGGTCATCTATGACTACAGAGCGTACATTATATGAATTATGGGATATTTTTGCATGACATGGCCTGCCCAAAGAAATGTTGTCAGATAATGGGCTGCAATTTCGGTTCACACAAGGTGCAAATTTTGCCAGACACATCTGTATCAAACACATGTTGGTAGCACCTAAAATGTCGATCAGCATTGTCAAGGAGGCTTTGCAGAAGCAAGTTTTGCTGACTGGATCATCGGTGAGCATAAAGCATAGGTTAGTGAATTTTCTTTTCAAATACAGAACTACGTCCGATTCTACAACAGTGTACACACCTGCTGAATTATTGATGAAGGGTAGGCTGAGGACGCGTCTCAGTTTATTGCAACCAAACTTGTTTGATAAGGTAGAGAAGGCACACTCAGTGCAGAAGTGTCATTGTCATCCTTTTATTAAAGAGTGGTGCTTTCAGAAGGGTGATCAGGTCAGAGTTATCAGTCCGATGAAAAGCGCAAGTCCATGTAAATGGAACATTGGTACAATTATTCGTGTATGTGGCACCAAGCAGTACTTGGTCAAAATTGGTGAATACATCAGGAAGGTTCATGTCAATCAAATGTGTCTAGCGAGTGATGCACTTTCGGTACCACGAGTAGATAATTATGCATCTGACTTGGACAGTGATCAGCGGGAATTAGCAGGTCCAAGTACTTGAAAGAAAATATCAGTCACAATGTCCCTATCCCCACCAACTCAGATGCAGCCGACTGAAGGCGGTTCTGCGGGTATGGGACAATCTCGCAGAGACTCTGTATCTTCCGACGTTGGAGGTGGAGTTGGGGTTCAATTGAGAAGATCAATGAGAAAACGTTAACCAACTAGACAGGATATTGATAGCTGGGAATATCAAGATCTTAGGAAGAAAACTAACACTAAGACTGATATAAGGGGTTCAAGGAAACTCAAGAGGACACAGGAAGATAGAGTTCATGACTCATGGGCTGAAAAAAGAAATTCCCCAAAATAGTCTCCTGAGTCAAATAAGAATATAGAAAACGGGCATAACCAGCCAATTGCAAAGAAATGGAGATCGGAGCAGGAGAAGCTAAAAGCTTACAACAGGATACTCTGGCTCAGCAGTCGAATTTGTAAAATTGTAACCAATCTTTTTTAAATATTGTATAAATACTTTGCTTCTAAAAAGAAAGGGAAGCACATAAGAACATAAGAAATAGGAGCAGGAGTCGGCCGTTTGACCCATCTGCTCCGCCATTTAATAAGATCATGGCTGATCTGATCTTGGCCTCAACTCCACTTGCCTGCCTGCTCCCCATAACCCTTGTCTCTATCTTATCATTCAAAAATCTGTTTATCTCCAAGTTAAATACATTCAATGTCCCAGCCTCCACAGCTTTCCGGGGTAGATAATTCCAAAGATTCATGACCCTCTGACAGAAGAAATTCCTCCTCATTTCCATTTTAAATGGGCAACCCCATAGCGTTAAAGGCGCTATATAAATACAAGTTGATAATCACATCCAGGACTGAACCATATTCATTCTGAAAGTCAGGCATTGTTTCTCTTGATGTTAATGACCCCTATAACTGGCTGGAGATTAATATTCTGGATCAATGCCAAACAAATCGGCTTTGTTTCAAACACACACTGTGCGAGTATTTGTTTCTTACAAGATAAGAGGAAACTAATTGATGTCCTGTTACTGACTGTTCCATTTTTGGGCCTTTTCTCCATTCTAACTCTAGATTATTTCAGTTCTCAGACCTTCAGTTATTCTCACAGATAATTCCCATCTCTCCATACCTTCCAGAGTGCCTCTCCTAGCCTTGGTATCCAGCGAAGGGATAAGAACATAAGAACATGAGAATAGGAGCGGGAGTAGGCCATCTGGCCCCTCGAGCCTGCTCCGCCATTTAATAAGATCATGGCTGATCTGATCTTGGCCTCAACTCCACTTCCCTGCCCTCTTCCCATAACCCTTGACTGCCTTAGCTCTCAAAAATCCGTCTATTTCCACCTTAAATATATTCAATGACCCAGCCTCCACAGCTCTCCGAGGTAGAGAATTCCAAAGACTCATGACCCTCTGAGAGAAGAAATTCCTCCTCATCTCCGTTTTAAATGGGCGAGCCCTTGTTCTGAAACCATGCCTCCTACCTCTTGATTCACCCACAAGGGGAAACATTCTCTCTGCATCTACCTTGTTGAGCCCCCTCAGAATCTTATACGCTTCAATAAGATCCCCTCTCAGTTTTCTAAACTCCAATGAGGATAGGCCCAACCTGCTCAACCTTTTTTCATATGACAACTCCTTCATCTCAGGAATCAACCTTGTGAATTATAAGGGGGTAGAATATTGTAAGGGGATAAAGATGTCACCAATTGGAAGTAGACAGACAGATGGTCACTAAAGTGGATACTGAAGGTAGCGAATTGATCTGACACATAAAATGGACCAGATTAAAGGGCTTATCAGTATTAGGAGGTTGTGAGGAGTTGGGAGTTCCTCCACCTCACAGTAGGGATTGTAATATATTGCCTATTGATAGATTGTATGTAAAACTCACTTATGTATGTAAAGCACACTTATAACACTCGCTTACAAATGGGTTTTTGGAGCAAGGCTAAGCAGCAAAGCTTGATGGTAAATGAACCATCCACTGTGTAAACCTTTAGTACAGACTGATAGAAAATGGAAACTTACATATTCAGTGCAGAACAACATCTACCAAGGACAGTAGGGAGTCAGCAGTCTGGAAACATAGATTGTAGCAGCAGCTGCACTCATGAGAACGAGAAAGTTTTGACTGGAGTTCTCTTGGGAAAGGGATAAGAAATCAGGTGCTTAGGAAGGAGATAGCAAACCCTGGGAAACAAGGTTAATCAACACATCATGAGGAACTGAGGCAAAGTTGACACCACATTCCAGAAGGTTGACATGTGATGGGAGACGGACACGTTGGGAAACCACTCAGCAGCCAGTCTGATAAGGGTCTACGAATCAATGAAGCTCCGCTGATAAGCTGTAGGCCAATAGAAGTTTTGTAGGAGAGTCGCACACCTCGAAAAACTGTATAAATGTGTATTTCGAAGGTTCATTCCTGAACTCTTTCCCTGCATACTTGAATAAAGACCTGTTGAACCGAGGTTTTGTCTGAGTGATTCCATGATCGCTATACGGGCAGGTGTTGACATTTTATATCAGGGAGTCCACCTTGAAGAAGAGAAGTCTTCTTTTTACCCCAACATGAACCTTCTCTGAACTGCCTCCAATGCAAGTACATCCCTCCTTAAATAATGAGACCAATACTGTACGCAGTACTCCAGGTGTGGTCTCACCAACACCCTGTACAGTTGTAGCAGGACTTCCTTACTTTTATACTTCATCCCCTTTCCAATAAAGGCCAACATTCCATTTCCTTTCCTAATTACATCCTGTACTTGCATGTAATTTATGCACCATGAGTAGGCTTACAGGTTAGTAGAGCTGTTGGAGGCGTGGCCTATTCACTTGGAGTTGTGAGCTGTGGAGAGTGGAGATCCTGCAAGTGCTCCTGCCTGGGAACCTGTGTGCAACCCAGGAAGAGAAGGAAGGGGCCTACTGAATTCAAACACCTTGAGGGAGAGGAGGATAGCTGCAACTTCAACACCACTTCTGCAGAGAGTTGGAGAGAGGGGAAAAGAACACCAAATACCATCAACTTCTGGAAAACACCATCATCTTGTGTGGAAAGAGGGGAGTCATTATCATCAAACTACAGGTGGGTGTACTGGTGCACTCCCCAAAAAGACGTTGTTTTATCAGTGGGGGGAAGAAAGAAGATAGACTCGAAGGCCGGAACATCGCGGGGGGTGTGTGTGCTTCTGTGTGTGTGTGGGGTTCTTGTGAATAACTAGGCTCCACACACCCCTCCCCCATTGCCTTGCCTGGGTTAGCTGGAGCTACCTGGGTGAAGTCCCATCAATTAACATCGTTGGGAGTACTATGCCTGGGTAGTTCCAGCTATCCCGGGTGGAGACATCTTCTCCCCCCACCTGAAGACCATCATTTAAGATTTTATCTAGTGTTTACCATCCGGGGAGTGCACTCCTGCGAATACCCACCCAACACTGAGGGGAGACCTGCTCTCACAGCTTCTCTCTCTCTCTCTCTCTCTCTCTCTCTCTGAGAGCCCCTTTCTCCCCTTAATTAATTAATTAAAAAAAATAATAAGACAACTGAGCAGAGGGAAAAGGCCCCTCCCCAATCGTCAAGTAGGAGAGAGGTGTGCCTTGTTAAGAGCTCCCTTTGCTCAATAACAACAATACGGCCAATTAAGACCCATCAGGCCTGTGACCTTGGGGTGAGTGTAGCCCTTAAAGGGACCCCATAATGGCGACCCCCATCTACGCCAGTGGCAGGGTCAGCAATGACATATGTGTGCATGGTTTCCACAGCCACGGCACCTCCTGCTGCCCTGTCACCATTTAAACTCATTACAAAAAAACACTGGGTCATGAGCTACACTCACCGCAACATGAGCATCGAAGAGTGCGTGAGGGCAATGGCTGGGGTAGTCAGCCCCTCGGCCATTGTCGCAGCCTCCAAGATGTCTGAGAAGCCTGTGTTATTCCTGGGGTCGGAGCAGGCGGTGTCCCTGGCCCTTGAAAAGGGGCTCACGGTGGACGGGACCTTCCTGCCGGTGGACCCTCTCGAGGCCACCGCGCAGAGGGTCATCATTTAAAATGTCCCGCCCTTTGTTGCCGCTGAGCTCCTCCTCCCCCACCTACATCAACTGGGGGAGGTAAAGTTGGGGATCAATCCCATGCCACTCAGCCTCAGGGAGGCCAGCCTCCGTCATGTGTTCTCCTTCCAGCGCTAGCTTTTTGTTCGGCTGGCGCGGGAGGAGGTAACCGAAGGATTTTTTTTATGTGGTCCACGAGGGGACTGCCTACCGCGTCTTCTGGACGGCGTGCGGTGCCACGCCTGTCGGGAGGTGGGGCACATTCGTAAGAACTGCCCCGCCTCCAAGGCCGCAATAACACCCAAAGCAGCCAAGGCTGGCACCGCCGCCACCCCTCCTCCCCCTAGTACCGTCCGCGTGCCGGGAGCCGTAGGTGCGCGGGCATTGTTGGAGGCCTTTGTTTTCGCGGCCTCCGACGGCGGGGGGAGGGAATGCGTCCGGACGGAAAGAAGGTGCGGCGTAAAACTAAACACCTCGAGGCGCATCCCCTCAGTGGGCCAGACAGCCCCATCACCATGCTCAGCCCACCCCTTTCACTGGGGAGCGCGGGGTATCCCGAGCCTGTGCCCGAGCCCTTGATTGCTATCGTGGATAGCTTACCACCCGCGGTCGGGTTCCGGCGCGGGCAAGACAACCCAAAGGGGGCAGCAGAGCCGGAGGCCTCAGCACACATAGAGGTCTCCCTGCCTCTGCACCCTCACAGATATAAAAGGAGGCACCGCTCCAATGAAGCGGAGGAGGAACAACGCACCTCCGCGGAGGAGTTGGTACCCGCCGCATGTCCCGCGTCCCCCACCAGCGCTCCCAAACCGCGCCGAAGACGGTGGGGGGGAAGTCCATCCCTGGGGAGGGTGAGACAGCCGAGGCTGTCCAGCCTCTGCCTCCCGGGGATAGGGAAGAAGACCTGCCTGTTGCGGGGCTGCCACAAGAATGCGTCGCCGCCGAGTCGGGTGTCCCGGGGACTGAGGCGGGCGAGGCCGAAAAGGCCGAACCTGAGCCCGCCCAGCCAATACTCAACATCCCCCAGGATCTGCTCGACCTGGCAGAAAAACAAAATGAAATATTAAAAACAAATGATTTTCAAGAACATCCACCCGCTGGGTCGGGGGTTGGTGGCGGGGAGGGCGAGGAATCCCAACCTTCGCCCCTAACTTTGGAGCCGGGGGACTTGGAGGACCTTGAGCGGTTCTTCGCCCCGGTTTCTCCGTGCTCCCCAGTGCCGAGGGCGGAGGGGGACCCCCTTCCGCTGCCGCTTCCTGACCCGGCATCCCAACCAAAAGAGCCCAGGGGGGACTCCTCTGCCGACGACCCTGGGGGTGGGATCGGGGCAGAGCTAGGGTCGGATGGAGCGGCCGGTCCGTTTGCCCTACACTGTGCGGTCGACAGACTGGCTGTTGGTGGCGACCTCCCAGAGGGGGACGGGGACTTGGTGGAGGGCGCGGGAGAAGATCTGGAGTCCATCACCAGTGAGGTGGTGGATCTCCTCGTGCCCGCCGCTGAGTCCCCCCTCATTTCTGCAAAGAAACTCCGGGACTTTTTGGCCCGATGCCAGGGTTGCCGAAATCGAGCCCATCTGGCCCTGGACAAATGGTCCGAGCTGGCGCTGCTCATCAGATCTGCCTGTGCCGCCGTTAAAACCATGGCCACGGGCGGGCCCTTATCAAAACCACAAAACCTTGAGCTGAGCTGGCTCAAAACATTCCTCGTTGGGTTGCTGAGGGAGTGGAGGTAATCAAACGACTCCACTCCACCCCCACAATAGTTTAAGTTAGAGGTTGCACGATGCTTTTGCCATGAAGATAACCATAGCCAGCCTCAACATCAACGGCGGCAGAGAGGCATGCCATAGATTTAACAATTTTTCGCTCCTACGGGAGGGTAAAAGTGCGGTGTGCTTCCTGCAAGAAACCCACACTGTTCCGGGATACGAGACCACGTGGCTCCTGGAATGGCAAGGAGAGGTCCGCATGAACCACCTCACTGCCACTTCTTGTGGGGTGGCTATCGTGCTGGCCCCACATTTTCAGCTGGAGACCTTGGGGGTCGAGGAGCCTGTGTCAGGCCGCTTGCTGCATGTCACGGTTCGCCTGGGGGACATGCCGTTCCATCTCGTGAATGTGTACGCCCCTGAGCCCCGCCCGGAGCAGACACGCTTCTTTGAAGAAGTGTCCACTCTTCTTGGCTCCGTGGATGCCGGCGACTGCATTGTCCTCGGGGGGGATTTTAACTGCACCCTCGAGGCAAGGGAGTGCTCCGGTGCCCCACAGAGCATGACGGCGATCGAGAAGTTGAGGGATCTGGTCGGGTCCTATGACTGGGTGGACGTCTGGCGAAATCTCCATCCCGACTCCAGCGCCTTTACATGGGTGAGGTCTGGAAGAGGATGGTCCACAATCGACCGCCTTTACGTGTCTCAGGCGTACGTCTCCTGCGTTCTGGCGGCCTCCATGCAGACCGTGCCATGCTCGGACCACCACCTGGTGTGGGCGGAGCTCACTTTGCTCCGCGAGAGGGCAGGATCCGCGTACTGGCACTTTAACAACCTGCTGCTGGAGGACGAACAGTTCCAGGTCTCGTTTCGTCGTTTCTGGGCCGATTGGAGAAAGAAGCAGGGGAGCTTCCCCTCCTTGAGGTTGTGGTGGGATGTGGGCAAGGCTCACGTTCGTCTCTTCTGTCAAGAGTATACGAGGGGGTCGACCAAGAGGCAGACAGCCAGGGTGGGGCGCCTGGAAAAAGAGGTGCTCGACCTGGAATCCCGCCTCGGTCAAGTCGTCGAGGACCCGGCCCTGCGGACGGTGTACGAAGCGAAGAAGGCCACGCTGAAGGACCTGCAGCTTGCCAGGTCCCAAGGCGCATTCGTGAGGTCACGGATCTGGTTCCTCCAGGACCTGGACCGCGGCTCACCCTTCTCTTACTCGCTTGAAAAAAGACAGTGGGTCTGTAAGCAGCTCGGCGCTGCTGGCCGACGACGGATCTCTTGTCTCGGATCCGGAGGACATCAGCACCAGGGCCCGAGATTTTACAGGGCTCTGTTCTCTCCGGAGCCGTCCAGCGAGGAAGCGCGTAGAGTTTTGTGGGAGGACCTGCCAAAGGTCGGCCCGGAGGGCGCCGAAAATCTGGACGCTCCGCTAAGCCTGGCAGAGCTGACCGGTGCCCTCGACCGGCTCTCGAGGGGAAAGGCCCCGGGGCTGGATGGGTTGACTGTGGAGTTCCACAGGGCATTCTGGGACATCTTGGGGGGGGTGACTACGCGTGGGTCCTGGGGGAAAGTCTGGCGACCGGGGAGATGCCCCTCTCTTGGTGCAGGGCAGTCATCGTCCTGCTGCCTAAGAAGGGCGATCTCCGCCTACTTAAGAACTGCTGCCCGGTCTCCCTCATCAGCACGGATTGCAAAATCTTCGCCAGGGTGATGTCTGCTCGCCTTGGCACCGTGCTGGACCACATGATCCACCCCGACTAGTCCGACACAGCCCCGGGCATCCATCTGGTCCGGGACCTGATCCACTATTCCCAGGAGGCTGGTCTGTTGGTCGCCTCCCTATCCCTAGACCAAAAGAAGGTGTTCGACAGGGTGGTTCACGAATATCTGTTTGGAACTCTGCGCGCTTTCGCGTTGGGGATGCATTTCGTCGCCCGGATCTGACTTTTGTACGCTGCCGTGGAGTGTCTGATTAAGGTTAATGGGTCTTTGACAGTGCCCCTTCGCTTTGGCGCCAGGGATGCCCCATGTCCGGCCAGTTATATGCCATCTGCATGGAGCCTTTCCTATGCCTCCTGCGGACGAAGTTGACGGGACTGGCTCTGCAAGGGCCAGGCGTGGAGGTCGTCCTCTCAGCTTACACCGATGACGTGCTCCTCATGGTCGAGGATCCCGTTGACCTGCGGAGGATGCGTGAGTGCCAGGAGGTTTTCTCGGCCACATCCTCCGCCAGGATCAACGGGGAGAAATGTTCCGGACTCATGGTGGGTCAGTGGCGGGTGGACTCCCTCCTGGAGGAGCTCAGGCCTTTTGCCTGGAGCACGGCCCGTCTCCTCTATCTGGGAGTCTACCTTAGCCCCGACGAGGAAGCCTGGCCGGCGAACTGGCAAGAGCTGGATGCCAACGTCGCCGCTCGCTTAGGGCGCTGGACAGGACTGCTCCGAGTGCCGTCCTACAGGGGTCGACGCAAGACATAAACCAGCTGGTGGCCGCTATGCTGTGGTACCGGCTGGTCACTTTGACCCCTCCTCCTGCGTTTGTCGCCAAGATACAGAAGAAGCTGGTGGACTTCTTCTGGAACAACAGGAAGCACTGGGTCTTTGCTGCAGTCTTGAGTCTCCCGCTTAAGGAGGGCGGTCAGGTGTTGGTGCGTGTCGGCACCCAGTTGGCGACTTTCCTTCTTCGGACCCTGCAGAGATACCTTTACATCGAGCCCCCTCCTAGGTGGCGCGTGTTGGCGATGTATTTCTTCCGCTAGCAGTACAGCCTCAATTATGACACGCAGCTCCTGTTTGTGAGCCTGGGGGGCGTTAGGATGGCCAGCAGGGGCTGCCTGTCTTTTACCAGGAACTCATCAGGGTGTGGAACAGAGTCACCACCAAGCACAGCTCTCCAACGCCTGGAGTGGCGGCTATCCTGCAGGAGCCGCTGCTCAGGAATCCGTACCTCCACGACCGTGATTTTAGGTGGCAAGTGGACGAAAGGGCTGTGGCTGGCGAGGTGACCAGGGTCAGGGACCTGCTCGATGGCAGAGGAGCGGGTTGGATGGCGCCAGACGTGCTGGCACGGCGCCTAAACTGGGCCACTGCCCGCCGAGCGGCCGATGCCAGCGAGTCGCTAAAAACAGCGCTGGGCCCTGACTCCGTTAGGTGTGTCGAGGAGGCTCAAGCACATGGGGAGATCCCGTCCGAACTGACCCCCATCCGGACGGAATTCCTCATCGGCGCCAAGCCCCGAAACCTCCCTCGGGAGCCGGTGCCTCACAACTTGAGCCGCCTCGGGGAAATCCCCACTGTGCCTTTCAGTTCTGCGCGGAGGGGTTTCCTGTACGGGCTGCTCCTGCACACTCTCCACCTTGCCATCCTCGCCTGCCTTCCGGACACGTCATGGCGCACCATCTTGCCATCCGGAGGAGGCGGGGGTCCCCGATGGAGTGCACGCTACACGGGAGTCCTCCCACTATTTATTGGGGACTTGGCCTGGAGGGTGGTGCACAGAGCAGTCCCGTGCAACACATTTTTAAGTCGGTTCACAGGCTCCCAGGCCGCCTGCAATTTCTGCGGTCTGGAAGAGTCCGTGTTCCATGTTTTTATAGAATGTGCGAGGTTGCAGCCCCTGTTCCATTATTTAAAGGGGCTGCTCCTCAATTTCTGGTTGCACTTCAGTCCCACACTCCTGATCTTTGGGCACCCTGTGCAGAGTGGAGCGGGTAGTTCCGAAGGCCTCCTCGTCGGACTGCTCCTGGGCACGGCCAAGGGTGCCATCAGTCGGTCCAGGCAGCGGGCGGTCAAGGGGGTCGTTCAGCCTGACTGCCTGCCTCTCTTCCGTGCTTACATCCGAGCCAGGGTGTCCTTAGAGATGGAGCACGCGGTGTCCACCGGTACGCTCACGGCCTTCCGCGAGAGGTGGGCACCGGAGGGACTGGAGTTTATCATCACCCCCGGCAACCAAATTTTAATTTGATTTTATATGTTTTAAAGTTTAATTTGTTTTATTGCCGGGTTTTAGTGTTCCCCCCCCAGTCAGGGGGCACTTGTATAATTTGCCTCTCGGTGCCCAAAAAAAAAGCACAAAAAACCCCACAAAAAAACAAAAAAAGTGCACTTGAAAAGTGTTCGGAGTGTCCCTTTCCTGTACTCAGGGGGCACTTGAACTAACTGTTTATTTTTGCTCACAATGAAAAAAGTTGTAGCCCTTAAAGGGACCTCATAAAGGCGACTACATCTACGCCGGTGGCAGGGCCAGCAATGACATATGCACGTGTGGTGTCCTCAGCCACGTGCCTCCTGTGCTTCCTGCTGCCCTGCCACCAATCAAATTATAACTAGAAAACATGGGCTCAAGTGCTACACTCACCCCAACATGAGCATCGAGGAGTGCGTGCGGGCGATGGCTGGGGTAGTCAGCCCCTCGGCCATTGTCGCAGCCTCCAAGATGTCCGGCAAGGCTGTGTTCTTCCTGGGGTCGGAGCGGGCGGTGTCCCTGGCCACCGCGCAGAGGGTCATCATTTCAAATGTCCCGCCCTTTGTTCCCGCTGAGCTCCTCCTTCCTCACCTACATCAACTGGCGGAGGTAAGGTCGGGGATCAGCCCCATACCGCTCGGCCTCAGGCAGGACAGCCTCCATCACGTGTTCTCCTTCCGCTGCCAGCTTTTTGTTCGGCTGGCGCGGGAGGAGACGACCGAAGAACCCTTTAATGTCGTCCACGAGGGGACTGTCTACCGCATCTTCTGGATGTCGGACGGCGCGTGGTGCCCCGCCTGTAGGGAGGTGGGGCACGTTCGCAAGAACTACCTCGCTTCCAAGGCCGCCAAAACACCTAAAGCGGCCAAGGCTGGTGCCGCCGCCACTCCTCCCCCTGGTAGCATCCGCGTGCCGGGAGCCGTAGGTGCATGGGCATCATCAGAGGTCTTTATCTTCGCGGCCTCCGGCGAGGGGGAGGGAGTGCGTCCGGACAGAAAGAAGGTGCGGCGTAAAATTAAACACCTCGAGGCGGGTCACCTCAGTGTGCCAGACAGTCCCATCACCGCGCTCGGCCAACCCCTGTCACCGGCGAGCGCGGGGTATCCCGAGCCCGTGCCCGAGCCCTTGACCGCTACGGCGGAGCGCTTGCCACCCGCGGTCGGGCTCGGGCGCAGGCAAAACAAATCGAAGAGGGGAGCGGAGCCGGAGGCCTCGGCAGACATGGAGGTCTCCCTGTCTCCGTGCTCCCCCAGTCAAAAAAGGAGGCACCGCTCCAATGAGGCGGAGGAGGAACAACATTCCTCTGCGGAGGAGTTGGTGCCCGCCGCGTGTCCTGCGTCCCCCACCAGCGCTCCCAAACCGCGCTGTAGGCGGGGGGAATCTGTCCCCGGGGGGGGGGTGGTGCGACAGTTGAGGCTGCCCAGATTCTGCCTCCCGGGGATAGGGAAGAAGGTCTGCCTGTTGTGGGGGGGCGCGGGGCCGCTGGTAAAATGCGTCGCCGCCAGGTCGAGCGTCCCGGGGACTGAGGTGAGCGAGGCCGAAAAGGCCGAGTCTGAGCCCACCCAACCAACAACCAACATCCCCCGCGATTTGCACGACCTGGCAGAAACAGAACAAGCAAAAATTAAAGAATTTCCGGAACTCGTACCCG
This sequence comes from Pristiophorus japonicus, assembly GCF_044704955.1. NCBI lineage: Eukaryota > Metazoa > Chordata > Chondrichthyes > Pristiophoridae > Pristiophorus > Pristiophorus japonicus. The sequence continues at coordinate 220,888,520 of NC_091978.1, forward strand.
CTGGGCTGGGGAGTGGTGGCGGGGAGGGTGAAGAATACCAACCTTTGCCCCTAGCTTTGGAGCAGGGGGACTTGGAGGACCTGGAGCTGTACTTCCGCCCGGTTTCTCCGTGTTTCCTGGTGCCTGGGGCGGAGGGGGACCCACTTCCACTGCCGATTCCCGACCCGGCTGTACAGGGGGGGACTCCTCTGCCGATCCTGGGGTTGGGATCGGGGTAGAGCCAGGGCCAGATGGTGCGGCCGGGCTGTTTGCCGTACCCCGTGTGGTTGTCGGACTGGCTGCTGGCGGCGAACTCTCGGAGGGGGACAGGGACTCGGTGGAGGGTGTAGGAGAAGATCTGGAGTTCATCACCAGAGAAGTGGTGGATCTCCTCGTGCCCGCCGCTGAGTCCCTCCTCTTTCCTGCAAAGGAAATCCGGGACTTTATGGTCCAAAGCCAGGGTCATCGCAACCGAGCCCATCGGGCCCTGGACAAATGGTCCGAGCCGGCGCTGGTCATCAGGTCCGTCCTCACCGCCGCTAAAACCAAGGCCGCGGGCGGGCCCTGATCAAAATCACAAAGCCTTGAGCTCCGCCAGCTCAGAATGTTCCTCGCTGGGTTGCTGAGGGAGTGGAGGTCAACAAACGACTCCGCGCCCCCCCCACGGTAGTTCAAGTTAGAGGTTGCAGTATGCTTTTGCCATGAAGATAACCATAGCCAGCCTCAACATTAACGGCGGCACAGAGGCACGCCGTAGATTTAACAATTTTTCGCTCCTGCAGGAGGGGAAATATGCAGTGTGCTTCCTGCAAGAAACCCACACCTTTCCGGGAGACGAGGCTACGTGGCTCCTGGAATGGCAAGGAGAGATCCGCATGAGCCACCTCACTGCCACTTCTTGTGGGGTGGCTAACTTGCTGACTCCACATTTTCAGCCGGAGATCTTGGGGGTCGAGGAGCCTTTGCCAGGCCGCTTGCTCCATGTCACGGTTCGCCTGGGGGACATGCCGCTCCATCTCGTGAACGTGTACGCCCCTCAACCCCGCTCGCAGCAAACGCGCTTCTTCGAAGAAGTGTCCACTCTTTTCGGCTCCGTTGACGTCGGCGACTGCATTGTCCTCGGGAGGGATTTTAACTGCACCCTCGAAGCGAGGGACTGCTCCGGTGCCCCGCAGAGCATGACGGCGATCGAGAAGTTGAGGGACCTGGTCGGTTCCTTCGACTTGGTGGACGTCTGGTGAAATCTCCATCCTGACTCCAGCGTGGGTGAGGCCTGGAGTAGGATGGTCCAGAATCGACCGCCTTTACTTGTCTCAGGCGTACGTCTCCTGCGTTCCGGCGGCCTCCATGCAGACGGCGCCGTGCTCGGAACACCACCTGGTGTGGGCGGAGCTCACTTTGCTCCGCGAGAGGACGGTGTCCGTGTACTGGCACTTTAACAACCGGCTGCTGGAGGACGAGCGGTTCCAGGACTCGTTCCGTCGTTTCTGGGCCGACTGGAGAAGGAAACAGGGGGGCTTCCCCACCTTGAGGTTATGGTGGGATGTGGGCAAGGCTTACCTCCATCCATTCTGTCAAGAGTACGCGAGGGGGTCGACCAAGAGACGGGCAGGCAGGGTGGGGCGCCTGGTAAAGGAGGCACTCGACCTGGAATCCCGTCTCGGTCAAGTCGTCAAGGACCCGGCTTTGCGAACGGTGTACGAAGCGAAGAAGGCCGCGCTGAAGGACCTGCAGCTCATTGGGTCCTGAGGCACGTTCGTGAGGTCATGGATCTGGTTCCTCCAGGACCTGGACCGCGGCTCACCCTTCTTCTACTCGCTGGAAAAAAGACAGGGGGTCTGTAAGCAGCTCGGCGCTGCTGGCCGACGACGGATCTCTTGTCTCGGATCCGGAGGGCATCAGCAACAGGGCCTGAGAATTTACAGGGCTCTGTTCTCTCCGGATCCGTCCAGCGAGGAAGTGTGTAGAGTTTTGTGGAAGGACCTGCTGAAGGTCGGCCCGGAGGGCGCCGAAAATCTGGACGCTCCGCTAAGCCTGGCAGAGCTGACCGGTGCCCTCGACCAGCTCTCGAGGAGAAAAGCCCCGGGGCTGGACGGGCTGACCGTGGAGTTCCACAGGGCATTCTGGGACATCTTGGGGGGCGACTACGCGCGGATCCTGGGGGAAATTCTGCCGACCAGGGAGATGCCCCTCTCTTGGCGCAGGGCAGTCATCGTCCTGCTGCCTAAGAAGGGCGATCTCCGCCTACTTAAGAGCTGGCGCCCGGTCTCCTCCCTCAGCACGGACTATAAAATCTTCGCCAGGGCGATGTCTGCTTGCCTTGGCGCCGTGCTGGACCACATGATCCACCCCGACCAGTCCTACACGGTCCCGAGCTGGAGAATCCATGACAACATCCATCTGGTCCGGGACCTGATCCATCATTCCCAGGAGACTGGTCTGTCGGTCGCCTTCCTTTCCCTGGACCAGGAGAAGGTGTTCGACAGGGTGGATCACGACTATCTGCTCGGAACTCTGCGCGCTTTCGGGTTCGGGACGCATTTCGTCGCCCGGATCTGACTTTTGTACGCCGCCGCGGAGTGTCTGATTAAGGTTAACGGGTCTTTGACGGCGCCCCTTCGCTTTGGGAGAGGGGTGCGCCAGGGATGCCACATGTCCGGCCAGTTATATGCCACCTGCATGGAGCCTTTCCTGCGCCTTCTGCGGACGAGGTTGACTGGACTGGCTCTGCAAGGGCCGGGCATGGAGGTCATCCTCTCGGCTTACACCGATGATGTGCTCCTCATGGTCGAGTATCCCGCTGAGCTGCGGAGGATGCGTGAGTGCAAGGAGATTTACTTGGCCGCATCCTCCGCCAGGATCAACTGGGAGAAATGTTCCGGACTCCTGGTGGGTCAGTGGCTGGTGGACTCCCTGCCAGAGGAGCTCAGGCCTTTTGCCTGGAGCACGACCCATCTCCTCTATCTGGGAGTCTACCTTAGCCCCGACAAGGAAGCCTGGCCGGCGAACTGACAAGAGCTGGAGGCCAAGGTCGCCACTCGCCTCGGGCGCTGGACAGGACTGCTCCAAGTGCTGTCCTGCTGGTCATAAACCAGCTGGTGGCCGCTATGCTTTGGTAATGGTTGGTCACTTTGAACTCTCCCCCTGCGTTTGTCGCCAAGATACAGAAGAAGCTGGTAGACTTCTTCTGGAACAACTGGAAGCACTGGGTCTCTGCCGCGGTCTTGAGTCTCCCGCTTAGGGAGGGCAGTTGGAAGCACTGGGTCTCTGCCGCGGACTTGAGTCTCCCGATTAGGGAGGGCGGTCAGACTTTGGTGTGCATTGACACCCATCTAGCGACTTTCCATCTTCAAACCCTGCAGTGATACCTTTACGTCATACCCCCTCCTAGGTGGCATGCGCTGGCGACATATTTCTTCCGCCAGCAGTACAGCCTCAATTACGACACGCAGGTACTGTTTGTGAGCCTTGGGGGGCGTCAAGACCGCCATGTGGGGGCTGTCAGTTTTTTACCTGCCGACTCATCAGGGTCTGGAACTGAGTCGCCACCAAGCGCAGTTCTCCCCCATCTGGAGTGGCGGCTATCCTGCAGGAGCCGCTGCTCAGGAATCCGTACCTCCACGACCGCGGTTTTCAGTGGCAGGCGGACGAGAGGGCTGTGGCTGGCGAGGTGACCAGGGTCAGGGACCTGCTCGATGGCGGAGGAGCGGGCTGGATGGCATCAGACATGCTGGCACGGCACCTAAACTGGGCCAACGCCCGGCGCGCGGTCAATGCCATCGAGTCGCTAAAAACAGCGCTGGGCCCTGACTCTGTTAGATGTGTCGAGGAGGCTCAAGCACGTGGGGAGATCCCGTCCGAACTGACCCCCTTCCGGACGGAATTCCTCATCAGCGCCAAGCCGCGAAACCTCACAACTTGAGCCTCCTCGGGCAAATCCCCTCCATGTTTTTCAGTTCTGCGCGGAGGGGATTCCTGTACGGGCTGCTGTTGCACACTCTCCACCTTGCCATCTTCCTCTGCCGTCCGGACATGCCATGGTGTACTATCTTGCCGTCCGGAGGAGGCGGGGTCTCCAATGGAGTGCACTCTACGCGGGAGTCCTCCCCTTATTTATTGGGGACTTTGCTAGGAGGGTGGTGCACAGAGCAGTCCCATGCAGTAAGTTTTTAAGTCGGTTCACGGGCTCCCAGGCTGCCTGAAAATTCTGCGGTCTGGAAGAGTCCTTGTTCCATGCTTTTATGGAATGTGCGAAGTTGCAGGCCCTATTCCATTATCTGAAGGGGTTGCTCCTCAAATCCTGGTTGCACTTCAGTCCCACACTCCTGATCTTTGGGCACCCTGTGCGGAGGGGAGCGGGCAGGTCGGAAGGCCTCCTCATAGGACTGCTCCTGGGCCAGGCAGTGGGCGGTCGAGGGGGTCGTTCAGCCCGACTGCCTGCCTCTCTTCCGCGGTTACATCCGAGCCAGGGTGTCCCTGGAGCTGGAACACGCGGTGTCCACCGGTACGCTCGCAGCCTTCCGCGAGAGGTGGGCGCTGGAGGGACTGGAGTGCATCATCACCCCCCAAATTTTAATTTGATTACTATTGTTTAAAGTTTAATTTGTTTAATTTGCCAGTTTTAGTGCCCCCCCCCCCCACCACCACCAACACCTTTTAGCCAGGGGGCACTTGTATAATTGTGTTTCAATGCCCCAAAATAACAACAAAAAAACAACAAAAAAGAGGGGGCACTTGTTTGAAATGTTTGGTGTGTTCCCCCCCCCCTCCCTTTAATCAGGGGGCACTTGATTAATTGATCACAACTAAAAATAGTTGCAGAACTGTTGCATTGTGAGTGGCTCAGCCAGTCACTGATGTTCACAAGACTCTAAGGGCCCAAGTTTACACATGATTTGCGCCTGATTTTTAGGAGCAACTGGTGGAGAACAGACTATCTTAGAATTTGCAATTCTCCACATTTTTTTTTCTGCAGTTCTAGTCAGGTAGAACAGTTCTACTTTGGAACAGAATTTTTTCTTCAAAAGGGGGCGTGTCCGGCCACTGACGCCTGATTTGAAAGTTTCCACAGTGAAAATGTACTCCAAACTAAAGTAGAATGGAGCAAGTGAAGATTTTTGTAGAACTGAAAAAATCTGTTCTACACATTAAAAAATCAGGCGCAGGTTACAAATCAGGCGTCCAGAACGAGGTGGGGGGGAGGGGGGAGGGGGGGGAAAGGGAACTCATTAAATTCTACAATCAATCCTTATTTATACTTATACAAATATTATACAAATAAATCCAACCTGAATAAACATTTATAAGCAAAGAAAAGATTAAATAAACCATCTTCCTACCTGTGTGAAAGTGCTTCAGCCAGGAAGAATGGTGCAGCAAGCCTCACAAAACGAGGGAGCCGACCGAACGCGGGCAGGGGGGGAGGAGGGAGCCGACCGAACGCGGGCGGGAGGGAGGGAGCCGACCGAACGCGGGCAGGGGGGGAGGAGGGAGCCGACCGAACGCGGGCAGGGGGGGAGGAGGGAGCTGACCGAACGCGGGCAGGGGGGGAGGAGGGAGCCGACCGAACGATGGAGGGAGGGAGCCTACCGAATGCGGGGGAGGGGGGGAGGGAGGGAGCCGACTGAACGCGGGGGGGGCGGAGGGAATGGAGCTGTTCCAGACGGTTGGCGGGAAAGAGAGAAGGCTGCAGGAAGCCTCAGAAATTGAGGAGCTATTTCCCGACAGCAAAAGGGGGAGGTCGTCGGGAAACGGCTGCCTCAACTTTCTGAGGCTTCCTGCACCCTTCTCACTGCTACAAGAAGCCTCTGTGCTGGTGGCAATGTACTTTTATTAAAAAATGTTCAAAAACTAAACGGCTACAAAGAACTACAAAAATGGCCGAGTGCCAATGTTTTTTTCACACTGAGCATGCGCGAACGCTCCAACATGCACGTGCAGCGTTGCCGGCAGGAAAAAAACTAATTTAAATAGTAACCGCCCCCTCCCGCTTACAAAATCAGCGCGAGTGTAGGCTCCGCCCCCCCGGGCGCCGCGCCAAGCAGACAAGGAGCTGCAAAGCGCTCCAGAATCGTTCGTTTTTTTTCCGGCGCCGTTTTAGGCGCGAAAAACGGGCGCCCAGCTCGGAGGGGCGCCCATTTTTTATCGTGTGGAAACTTGGGCCCAATAAAACTCCAGTCAGTTGTGTCTAGGTCATCCACGATGAAGTATGCAGTTATAAGCCTGGTGGATGAGCTGGTAATGTGTAGTGTGATTGTGAAGTCCTTGTTAATAAAACAACTAGTTCTGAATAGCAATCTCTTGCAAGAACCCATGAAGCAAAGACATTACAGAGACGAAGTCCCGTCTTCACAATGAAGATACGCTCCATCGTGTTGTGTGGCCCTACCACTCTGCTAAACGGGATAGATTCAGAACAGATCTAACAACTCAAAACTGGGCATCCATGAGACGCTGTGGGCCATCAGCAGTAACAGAATTGTATTCCACCATAATCTGTAACCTCATGGCCCGGCATATGCCTCACTGTACCATCACCATCAACTCAGGGGCCAACCCTGGTTCAATGAGGAGTGTAGAAGAACATGCCAGGAGCAGCACCAGGCATACCTAAAAATGAGGTACCAACCTGGGGAAGCTGCAACACAGGACTACATGCATGCTAAACAGCGGGTGTAGCATGCTATAGACAGAGCTAAGCGATCCGACAATCAACTGATCAGATCAAAGCTCTGCAGTCCCGCCACATCCAATCGTGAACAATAAACAACTAACAGGAGGAGTAGGCTCCGTGAATATCCCCATCCTCAATGATGGCGGAGTTCAGCACGCAAGTGTAAAAGACAAGGCCGAAGCATTTGCAACCATCTTCAGCCAGAAGTGCCGAGTGGATGATCCACATCGGCCTCCTCCTGAGGTCCCCACCATCACAGAAGCCAGTCTTCAGCCAATTCAATTCACTCCACGTGATATCAAGAAATGACTGAACACACTGGATACAGCAAAGTCTACGGGCCCCGACAACACCCCGGTTGTCGTGCTGAAGACTTGTACTCCAAAGCTAGCCGCGCTTCTAGCTAAGCTGTTCCAGTACAGCTACAACACTAGCGTCTACTCAACAATGTGGAAAACTGCCCAGGTGTGTCCTGTCCACAAAAAGCAGAACAAATATAATCTGACCAATTACCGCCCAATCAGTCTACTCTCAATCATCAGCAAAGTGATGGGAGGTGTCGTCAACAGTGCTATCAAGCGACACTTACTCACCAATAACCTGCTCACTGATGCCCAGTTTGGGTTCCACCAGGACCACTTGGCTCCAGACCTCATTACAGCTTTGGTCCAAACATGGACAAAAGAGCTGAATTCCAGTGGTGAGGTGAAGTGACTGCCCTTGACATGAAGGAAGCATTTGACCGAGTGTGGCATCAAGCAGCCCGAGTAAAATTGAAGTCCACGGGAATCAGGGGGAAAACTCTCCACTGGCTGGAGTCATACCTAGCACAAAGGAAGGTTGTTGTGGTTGTTGGAGCTGTATCATTCCAGCCCCAGGACATCGCTGCAGGAGTTCTTCAGGGCAGTGTCCGAGGCCCAACCATCTTCAGCTGTTTCACCAATGATCTTCCCTCGATCATAAGGTTAGAAGTGGGGATGTTCGTTGATAATTGCACAGTTTTCAGTTCCATTCACAACTCCTCAGAAAATGAAGAAGTCCATGCCTGCATGCAGCAAGACCTGAACGACATTCAGGTTTGGGCTGATAAGTGGCAAGTAACATTTGCGCCACACAAGTGCCAGGGAATGACCATCTTCAACAAGTGAGAGCCTAACCACCTCCCTGAGATATTCAGTGGCATTACCATCGCCGAATCCCCCACCATCAACATCTTGGGTGTCACCATTGACCAGAAACTTAACTAGATCAGCCACATAAATACTGTGGCTACAAGAGCAGGTCAGAGGCTGAGTATTCTGTGGAGAGTGTCTCACCTCCTGACTCCCCAAAGCCTTTCTACCATCTACAAGGCACATGTCAGAAGTTGGAGCTGCACTCATCCACTTGGCTGGATGAGTGCAGCTCCAGCAACACTCAAGAAGCTCGACACCATCCAGGACAAAGCAGCCCGCTTGATTAGCACCCCATCCACCACCTTAAACATTCAATCCCTTCATCACCAGTGTACCGTGGCTGCAGTGTGTACCATCTATAGATGCACTGCAGCAACTTGCCACGGCTTACTCAGCAGCGCCTCCAAAACCCATGACCTCCAGCACCTAGAAGGACAAGGGCAGAGGGTGCATGGGAGCACCATTACCAGCACGTTTCCCTCCAAGTTACACACATAGAAACATAGAGAAACATAGAAAATAGGTGCAAGAGTAGGTCATTCGGCTCTTCGAGCCATTCAATAAGATAATGGCTGATCATTCCCTCAGTACCCCTTTACTGCTTTCTCTCCATACCCCTTGATCCCCTTAGCCGTAAGGGCCATATCTAACTCCCTCTTGAATATATCCAATGAACTGGCATCAACAAATCTCTGTGGCAGGGAATTCCACAGGTTAATAACTCTCTGAGTGAAGAAGTTTCTCCTCATCTCGGTCCTAAATGGCTTACCCCTTATCCTAAGACTATGTCCCCTGGTTCTGGACTTCCACAACATCGGGAACATTCTTCCCGCATCTAACCTGTCCAGTCCCATCAGAATCTTATACTTTTCTATGAGATCGCCTCTCATCCTTCTAAACTCCAGTGAATAAAGGCCCAGTTGATCCAGTCTCTCCTCATATGACAGTCCAGCCATCCCTGGAATCAGTCTGGTGAACCTTCGCTGCACTCCCACAATAGCAAGAACGTCCTTCCTCAGATTAGGAGACCAAAACTGTACACAATATTCCAGGTGAGGCCTCACTAAGGCCCTGTACAACTGCAGTAAGACCTCCTTGCTCCTATACTCAAATCCCCTAGCTATGAAGGCCAACATACCATTTGCCTTCTTCACCGCCTGCTGTACCTGCATGCCCACTGTCAGTGACTGATGTACCATGACACCTAGGTCTCGTTGCACCTCCCCTTTTCCTAATCTGCCGCCATCCGGATAATATTCTGCCTTCATGTTTTTGCCCTCAAAATGGATAACCTCACATTGATACACATTATACTGCATCTCACTTTGATTTTGCACATCAATCTCTTGTGCGGACCTTGTCAAAAGCCTTTGCACACAATGCAGACTTGGAAATATATCACCGTTCCTTCACCGTCGCTGGGTCAAAATCCTGGAACACCCTCCCTAACAGCACTGTGGGAGTATCTTCATCACAAGTACTGCAGCATTTCAAGAAGGCGGCTCACCACCACCTTCCCAAGGACAATTAGGGATGGATAGTAAATGCTGGCCTTGCCAGCGATGCCCACATCCCAGAACGAATAAATAAAAAGCCCTAGATATTCGATTCGCCAGGACACTGGTCCCAGCCCAGTTTAAGTGGAGCCGATCCCAATGGAACAGCTCCCTATTTCCCCAATACTGGTGCCTGTGCCCCATGAATCTAGACCCCTTCCTCCCACACCAGTCTTTGAGACACACATTTAACTCTCTGATCTGCTTGTCCCTATGCTAATATGCATGAGGGTCAGGTAGTAATGCAGACATTATTACCTTTGAGGTTCTGCTTATTAATTTAAATCCCAGCTCCTCAGCAGAACCTCTTTCCTAGTTCTACCTATGTCCTATGTGGACCACGACAACTGGATCCTCCCCCTCCCACTCCAAGTTCTTCTGTAGCCATGAGGAGATATCGTTAACCCTGGCACCGGGCAGGCAACATCATTATAGGCAGTCCTTTGAAATTGAGGAAGACTTGCTTCTATTCTAAAAGTGAGTTCTTAGGTGACTGAACAGTCCAATACGGGAATTACAGTCTCTGTCATAGGTGGGACAGACAGTCATTGAAGGAAAGGGTGGGTGGGGAGTCTGGTTTGCCGCATGCTCCTTCCGCTGCCTGCGCTTGCTTTCTGCATGTTCTCGGCGATGAGACGCGAGGTGCTCAATGTCCTCCCAGATGCTCTTCCTCCACTTAGGGCGGTCTTTGGCCAGGGACTCCCAAGTGTCGGTGGGGATGTTGCATTTTATCAAGGAGGCTTTGAGGGTGTCCTTGAAATGTTTCCTCTGCCCACCTGGGGCTTGCTTGCCGTGTAGGAGTTCTGAGTAGAGCGTGCGCTTTGGGAGTCTTGTGGCCCGCCAGCGACGCCCACATCCCAGAACGAATAAATAAAAAGCCCTAGATATTCGATTCGCCAGGACACTGGTCCCAGCCCAGTTTAAGTGGAGTCGATCCCAATGGAACAGCTCCCTATTTCCCCAATACTGGTGCCTGAGCCCCATGAATCTAGACCCCTTCCTCCCACACCAGTCTTTGAGGCACACATTTAACTCTCTGATCTGCTTGTCCCTATGCTAATATGCATGAGGGTCAGGTAGTAATGCAGACATTATTACCTTTGAGGTTCTGCTTATTAATTTACAATGTGGCCCACCCAACCGAGCTGGTTGAGTGTGGTCAATGCTTCGATGCTGGGGATGTTAGCCTGATCGCGGACACTAATGTTGGTGCGTCTGTCCTCCCAGGGGATTTGCAGAATCTTGCGGAGACATCATTGGTGGTATTTTGCCAGCGATTTGAGGTGTCTACGGTATATGGTCCACGTCTGAGTCATACAGGAGGGCGGGTATCACTACAGCCCTGTAGATCATGAGTTTGGAGCCAGATTTGAGGGCCTGATCTTCGAACACTCTCTTCCTCATGCAGCTGCTCCTCCTGTTCCTAATTCTTACGTTCTTATGACAGCAGATAGGTGATTGTTGGTGAGTATGCAGCTTTTTTCCTCTCAAAGTTAGGGTAGTGGGTTTAATTAAGAGCTGGGGAAAAAAACTGCAATTAGTTTATTAAACTAGATTAACTAATTGATAAAACTAACAATAATCAATTGAATAAAAAATGTTACAATTAAATAAATGTCACTTCTTGATTTTTTTTGAATTGAATGAATATACTCACTCCTCCCAGCAAGTTTTGGCCTTTGACCATGCTTTGTATTTACCTGCTTCTATTCTGGTTTTTGATCAGGTCTGCTCTGCCTTCGCTCCTCCCAGTCTGATGGAACGGCACCTCCATATTACATCATAAGGAACTATGTTACTGCCCAATTTGTGACTATAAACAGGCGAAACACACCAGTGCCCCCTCCCACTATTGAATTTCGAAACACACACAGTCTCAAAGGAAACGCTCAACAGCGCGGCAAACACAATATATTGATGGCTCTTCCTTTCGTTTTGGTGGGAAACCTATGATGGGTTTCGCTGTATGTATTACTGACCAGATCACTCAATTCCTCTGCCTTCCTCATTCAGCTCAATACGCTGAGCTAACATCCCTCTAACTGCCGTCACATCAACACCTCATAAGGCAATTAATATCTGCACCTATATTGTGAACACTACTCTGTCACTTCCCTTATATTAAAACAATAATTTTAAGACCACTGAGGGAAAACCCTGGCTCGCGCCGGGATACTTAGTGCTTTGCGGGTTGCCCTAAAGAATAGGGAGGTGGGATGTCACATTGGGAAAGTCAAAGGCCATAGAAAAAAGGCGGATCAACACTCCTAAGGAAATTTCAGAGCTGGCCAAGAGGCAAAATGGGCCGTCAGTTCAGTGCCAATGTGGGAAGCCCCTTCCTCTTCCCATGTCAGCCCCATCACCCCGCTGTCTTCCAATACACATCTGATCACTTTGCGGACAATGTTCTCTCTAATTTATTTTCATGCGCAGCCTCTTTAAATTTGCTGTGCAGCCACTGTGCAGTATCTTTTCAAGCGGCAACAGCTGGTGAGCGGCCAACACGGGACCTCCCGATCGGTGGGCGAAAGTGCACCTTCGGGGGCACGTTGCTTGCGGGATTCCTATAATCCTTACCTGATGATACAGGGAAAACCTCTGGGTTATATTAAAATGGTCGGGTGGGGCGGGAGGGGGACCAAATTCACCTAATATTTCAGCCCAGTTGTGTGCATCCCATCACAAATGGTGGAGGAATTTTTCCACCTTTTCCATACAATCCCTACAGGGGGGCACCACTCTGTAAAATTAATGTACCGAAAGGTTTCCAAGATAGTATGATGACCCACCATCAAACCCAACCTCCTGCAGAGATGTTCCAGGTGTCTGGTGTGTCTACAGAACAACCCAACCACCCATACCAACAGGGTATTCCTGAAATCAGCCCCACCCACGGAGGGGCCATTGATTCATTCACTGATTGGGTAGGGTTCTGATACAGTCAATGTCCCATCGGGACATCAGTATTGCCTAGTAATCATCAACAAATTCATCAAGTGGATGGAGGCCTTCCCATGCCAGAGTAACACAGCGATCATGGTGGTGCGGACATTATTGAGTGATTTTCAGGTGGGGATTGTCTCTCCAGGTAGATAGTGATTAGGAGTCCCATTTTCAGGTATCATTTTAAGAGAATTACAAAACGCTATGGGTATAACCCACAGATTACACATTTTCTACCATCCACAATCCACGGGGATCGTGGAAAGAGGGAATAGAACCTTAAAAACCCTATTGTGATAGTTTTGTGCAGACAAAAAGGTACAACAGTTCGAGTATAATGTAGGAGATACGATGATGGTATTGGATAATGGAAAAAAGGCCGAAGTAATCATCTCAAAATGGATAGGGCCCCTTCCCGTTGTGGATAAGGCTCGCCCTGCTATTTATTTAATACACTACCCAAAAAAGAACCATACCAATCACATCCGATGGCATCATGTCAACCAGTTAAAGCCCGGGAGCAATAAATGGAGTCAAAAATGAAAGTGATAAGTAATCCGTGCTTGTGACTTGTCTATATCTGATGGGAGCCACTGACCAGGTAGGCAACCCCACAGTCACCATCACAAGAACAAGACCCATTACAAAGAGACGCTCCAACTACCATAGGGGTCATGATGAAGCTGATGTACGTAATTGCTGGATAGATTATCAGCGGGAGTCGGGGATGACCTCTCCAATCATTATTGAGCCAGATGCACCCATGTTAGCCCTGCCCGAGATAAAGGCAATGACTCAATAATAGTCAGGGACAGCACAGCACCCCATTGGTTTGGAACGCTGAGTCATTCCTAAATATGAATACGAATAGCCACTACCCACCAGTGGACAAGTGTACTGTATTATCACATGGTTTGGTATGAGCATGCTCAGTTCGCTCTGGCCTAATAAAGCAAGCACATGGACTAGCAACTCATCGTGCCTCTGTCCTTCATTTGTCCTACCCATGTATATTACATTTTGGCAATGAGGATGGGATCCGAAAGCCATTTTTAGGGATCATGGAAGGACACAGTGTTCAACCTTCGAGTAGACAAGTTTATGGTGAATTTGTGACACCTAAACTGTATGTACAAACAGCAACAGTGGTGCTGATTCTCACATGTGCCCAGGTAGCGTGCTGAGCCACTGTGCGACAGAATGGAGACAATCATGGCCACGCCTACAGGATTCATCGGAAGTCTTGGCCTGTATAACCGAGCTCGAAAACTATTCAGTTCTTACACTGAACAGATGGAGATATTTTTAGGGCCAATAACATTATTGAGACCGAAGATGCTGATGAGAATGTTCAAGCTCAAAATAAGCTAATTTGTGAATGAAAGAAGACAATTTTTTCGGAGATCAGGTCAAATGTCTATGGAACATTAACAAATCGAAGGATTTGAAGACATTGTCGAGAAACACGAAAACCATTTCGACCCAAAGCCGTTAACTCCCGACGGTGAGTATGAAGAACTTGAAAAAAAGGTAAGTAAACATTTTAATAGTTTTTTCAACAGCGACTTACCTGGATGGGGTCCCCTGAAGGTCTTCGAATACTTTTTAAATTTTTTGCTGTTGTTTTTTTTCAGGTCTTCAATACTCCATGGGCCCAACGCCATCCTCGGCGGCACTTGGGCGTGCGCCTCCGCCGCCGAAAATGAGACCTCCTGTCCGCTGCCGCCCAGATTGGCAGCGTACATCATCCATTTGCCGCCCGCCCACCTTCGAGGGACCTCAGCGATGAATATCCCGTCCAAAGTGCCGTCCGTTACTTCGGCGGCCATCGGCAGCACTTTGGGCGGGCGGAGACCTTGATGAAAATTGGCCCCTATATCTTTTGTTATGTATAACCATGCAAGTTATGTATGATGATTATTTGTAATTACGGCTTCATTAAGGAAGGAGAAATGTAATATAGTTCCACTGAGTGGATTACTGCCCCACCTAGTGGACTATGGTGGTAATGCAGCCATTGCTGTTTAAAGAATAAAAAGGAATGGAGCCATCTTGAAGTCTGTGTGTTTGTGATGTCGTAGAGAATATACCACAGAAGGCAACCAGCTTGTTAGGCAGTTAAAGGAGGGAGAAATCCTGCATTTGAGACAAGAAATCGATCGATTAAGCCACAGTATCAGGCAAATAGGAAGAGAAGCCGAGCAGGCAGCTTCATTGTTAAAGCAAAGAGTTAGAAGAGGGAGACTTAACACAAGTCCTCCTCTTGGCCTGTTCCACTTCTTTAAAGAATATTCTGCCAGACACAATCCTCCAACATGGCATAGCGACCAATGCAATCGTGACCGAGATCATAAACCATTTAGGGATCTGAAACTTAAACTTAGTAGATCTGCTTAATCAGACCAAGCAGCGCCCAGAAGCGATGCCTAGAGCCTTCAGTAATCACCTGCGCGATATCTATGAATGTACCCAGAACCAGGCATCCGCAAATGCTGCAGCGGGAAAGAATCAGGAACAATTTAAATCGATATTCCTGACCCAACTCCACTCTTTAGTTAAAACCACCCTGGGCATAGCCGTGAGGCCCGCCAATCAGTGGACAGATATAGAGACCAGCGCTCAAATTGACTGGGAGGTGGTAAAAGACCAGTTAAAGGTGAAGTCACCATCCACCGCAAATAAACCAGTGTCAATGGTGGAGGGATCTAGGTGCTACCCCTTTAGGGGACAGTGCTTTAATTGTAAGAAAGAAGGTCACCTCGCAAAAGACTGCAGCAGACTCAGACGGGCAGAGGACAATGATGCAACGCATAGATACCTCCCTAGGGGCGAACCCAAACCCTCTGGCATGGAGGAACAATTGGCTCAGTTAGTTACCCTTTCAAAGAAGGATGAATCCAAGCCATCTGGGATGGACCAGTTGATAACCCTCATGAGAGCCCAAATTGTCACGGGGGAGTACAAAATCATTTACCGGTGCACGCAATTGCCAATACATGCCCATTGGAGGAAGCCCTATGGAAGGGTCCGGCCCTCAAAGATTGGTCGGAAGTGGGGTTCCGACGCGATGGTAGCGGGAGGCCAGTAGTCCTTGTTGTCTTAAAAGGGAGCCGGCAGCAGATTATGCTTATTGTTACTGGCTCAGCCATTACCATCATCCACACCATGCAGCAGCAGGCAAGGGTTGTATGACCCTTAAAGGGTTTACCGCTGATACAACCATCGGGTTGTACAGGGAAGGCCACTGAACTTCAGTTGACCACCCCCAACAGAACGGGAATTTTAGGGACTGATGTGTTGGATCAGTATGGCGTGGTAATAGATTAAAATCGGGACTGTGTTTGGATGGGATTACGAAATAATGCAAGAGTGATAGAAATTTCAGATGCTCATTGGGTTTTTGCTATTAAAAAGCCATCCGAGAATGACCCTCCGGGGAGTGCAAATGAAGCTGTGGCAAAACTAATTCAGGAACACCTAGCGGTGTTTGCCACATGCAAGCATGACTGGAAAAATGGCAGGTGAGGAATCTATTGAGGGACCCCCCCACTCATTCACTAAACAGTGCCCCATCCCAAGGGAGAGTCACCCTTACATCCGAGACACCATAAAATCCCTAGTCGAGCAGGGTGTTTTTAGGACAGGCACTTTCACGACCAATTTATCCACATGGCTGGTTAAAAAGCATAATAGCAGCTGGCGACTGACTATTGATTACAGAAAGTTAAATTCTGTAACACCAGCCTGCTCACCGGTAGTAAGAGAAACTCTTACCATATTATCTCAAATACCTGCTGGTTCCAAGTACTTCTCAACTCTCAACATCGCCAATGGATTCTGGAGTATCCCTGTTAAAAGGGAAGACCAGTACAAATTTGCGTTCACATTTGAGGACCAGAGCTACACCTGGACATGTCTGCCTCAGGGGTTTCACAATGCCCCCACGATCTTCCACAAAAGAATGGCTGCAATTTTAAAAGACTTTACCCGCCCTACCTGCTTGCTGCAGTATGTAAACGACCTATTACTGGCAGCCAACAGCATAGAGGAGCATCTGTCCCTTTTGCACGAACTTTTGACATTGTTGGCTCAGACGGAACTAAAGGTGAATCCCTGTAAGGCTCAATTAGTAAAGGAACGGGTCACCTTTCTAGGAGTGTCCATTTCGCCAGAGGGATCATCCCCCAACTCTCACAAGGTGGAGATAATACAGCGACAGCCATTATCCACTTCCAAAACAGTCCTACGATCATTCTTGGGTTTGGTGGGGTACCAAAGGAACTTTATCCCAGGCTTTGCAGAGTGCGCAAAGCGTCTGTATGATTTGATAAAACTGCAGGGTGATGACATATGCCTGGCATGGTCTAATGCTCATACCCAGTCTGTGGCTTAATTAAAAATTGCAGTGATACAGACCGCATGTCTAATTCCTTTGGATCCTATGCAGCCCTCTCTGCAGTCCTGTGCCAAACGCGAGCTGATCGACTACAACCAATTGCATATGCGTCTCGAATCCTGCAGGGGGCAGAAAAGACGTAGATCGCATGCGAGCGTCACCTACCGGCCATCTTCTGGTCAGTACATCACTTTACCTTTATTTCTGGGTTACAGGCTACAATCCTGCACAGCGTTCACACACCTCTGAAACTACTGATGAAATCTGGAGGTTCGCTAGTTTCCTTGCAGTGACTCAGCAAATGGACATTGGAATTTATGGAAAGAGACATTGACATAATTTCCAAACCCACCACATTGCTGTCACAATTTCTGGGCTATGAGGGGGACCTGCATGAATGTCCATTATCCCTGATTAACTTTGAAACCCATTGTGTGCCGCAGATGTCTACATCGATGGATCCTCATATCACATTGAGGGATCCCCCACACTGGGTATGCTGTGGTATTGCTAGAAAGAACAATCCAGCGAAGTTGCAACCGACAGTCCTCAATATAAGAACATAAGAACATAAGAAATAGGAACTAGAGTAGGCCATATGGCCCCTCGAGCCTGCTCCGCCATTCAATAAGATCATGGCTGATCTAATCATGGACTCAGCTCCACCTCCCTGCCCACTCCCCATAACCCCTTATCCCCTTATTGTTTAAGAAAATGTCTATTTCTGTCTTAAATTTATTCAATGACCCAGCTTCCACAGATCTCTGAGGCAGCAAATTCCACAGATTTACAACCCTCTGAGAGAAGAAATTTCTCCTCGTCTCAGTTTTAAATGGGCGGCCCCTTATTCTAAGATCATGCCCTCTAGTTCTAGTCTCCCCCATCAGTGGAAACATCCTCTTTGCATCCACCTTGTCAAGCCCCCTCATAATCTTATACGTTTCGATAAGATCACCTCGCATTCTTCTGAATTCCAATGAGTAGAGGCCCAAACTACTCAATCTTTCCTCATAAGTCAACCCCCTCATCTTCGGAATCAACCTAGTGAACCTTCTCTGAACTGCCTCCAAAGCAAGTATATCCTTTCGTAAATATGGAAACCAAAATTGCACGCAGTATTCCAGGTGTGGCTTCACGAATACCCTGTACAGCTATTGGCCTTCCTGATCACTTGCTGTACCTGCATGCTATCCTTTTGTGTTTCATGCACAAGTACCCCCAGATCCCGCTGTACTGCAGCACTTTGCAATCTTTGCAATATGCAGAAATTGCCGCAATTCTAACCGCTGTGAAGGAAACCTTAGATAGACCCATGAATATTTGGTCCGATAGTGCCTGTGCTATAAACACAATGATCTCCTTGTCCCCTATATCACAAAAATGACTATCGTACAATAGACCGTCAGGCCCTGGTCCATGGGCCCTGGTTACGCCTGCTCTGGTTATACCTTAAACAGCGATCCCTGACCTGCTTCATAGGAAAGATAGCAGCCCATAGAAAAGGGGGTCCACATAGTGAGGGAAATTCCAGAGTAAACAGAGCAGCCTAGGACGCTGCGATTGTTGGAGAGATAGAAGATATAGTTGTTGAGCCCTGCAATGCTGTTAGCAAGGCCTCCCCAACAGGTCATCTAGATTTTAACGCCCTGCAGCAGCAATATTGGCCATATGCTGTCGTAAGCGTCTGGCACAAGGAAGGCAGACCCGCTTCCTCAACCGACAGCCTGGGCTCCCAATACCATACTAGCCACTGTCCCTGACTCAGACGAACAGTTGCTGATATTCAAAAGAAAGCCAATCGCCTGCCCAGTAGTGTGTGTTCCACCAGAGTTGGGTCAGGAACTGCTCTCCCTCTTTCACTCCCATCCCACGGCAGAGCACTATTCGGCCCTGGTAACCTTCTATAAGGTAGCATCCACAGCTTGGTGGCCTTCCATGAGGGAAACAATCAACCAATACGTGGCACAATGCCTACCGTGCCTACAACACAATCCTCCCGCATGCATTAATCGAGCCTTGCTTCAAAGCGTGTCCCCAGCTCAAGGGCCATGGACTCATCTCCAGATAGACTTCATTGGGCCACTTCCACAGGTACAAGGTAATTTTCAGCATGCCCTAGTGGTGGTGGATCAATTCACTAAATGGATCGAAGCATTCCCCTGCCACTCCAACACCGCAATCACGACAGCCAAAACACTATTGAATCATGTGTTTTGTAGGTGAGGAGTACCAGTACAAGTGGATAGTGATCAAGGTTCACACTTCACCGGTAAAATTTTTACCCACCTGCAGGAAATGTTCGGGATAAAACACAAATTGCATATTGCTCACGACCCCCAGTCAACCGGAGGGGTCGAAAGGGAGAACAGGACCCTCAAGTTAGCTAAAAAAAATTGTGCACAGACCGCCCCACTCAATGGGCTAACATACTGCCAATGTGCTTAATGGCAATGAGGTCCACAGCTCATAGAACAACAGGGGTCTCCCCATATCAGGCCATGACGGGGAGGCTCATGAGAACACCAGGCCAGCTAACACTAACAGGGATGAGTCCCCGAAAATGAAAACATGTAGTTCCAAGTGGCTGGAACAAGTGGTAGATCACACCGATCAGATCAATCGATTTGAGGCCATGAAATTGGAGAAGTCAAAAAGATAAATTAAAAGGTACTTTGACAAGAAAGTACGTCCCTTTGAATAACAGGTGGGGGACACTGTAATGATTCCAAATTATGGGAAAAAGAAGCATGCCTTTGAGCCCAGGTGGTGGACCGATTGAATCCCGCAGTTTATTTGATTCAGTTACTGGGGGGAAAAGGGTGTTAAGTATAAGAAATGTTATCACATTAATCAGTTAAAAACTGTCAAAGAGTAAACACTACACTGATCTTGTTTCCCACAGGACCATGATATGGATCTTTATGATTGTCGGAACGATACTGGCCATGACTGAAGCCGAGGGAAGATGGAGCAGCGGGAGCTGCAGCATGACTTACGAATGTCATGGATTGAGAAACAATGGTGCACTGTAAATATGGGAAGGGGAGGGTCTCTGCTGGAGATGTTATTGTACTACAGTAAATCCCCTACGTGTGGTGTACACCTTACGAGGTGGGGACTGAATCAGGCCCAGTATGTGCATACGGCATATTGCATGACCACCAATGCCAAGACGATGAGAGTCAGGAGTGCCCCATTAAGACGCACACCTTTTGTTTCATGCCAACCACGCCGACTGTATTGGGCGACCATTGACTGCTCCCGGTAAGCATTCATAACACTACCGCCCTCAGGATAGAGTTTCTAGAACAAGCAGAGGCCCTGAGAGTGGTGGATAACTTTGGCCATCCACTTTCCCCTCTCCCTCTAATTTAAAATCCACTTTACAACGGTCATCCACCTCACAGAAACATTTAATATAGATGAGACAGAAACAGCAGAGCTATACAGAAACTAGGAGTCAGTCCATGGTGGGAAACAGTGTATAATGTAGGACAACACTCCTGGCTCAGGATCCTCTCAATGTTTACGAAACTGGCACAAGCCATCATTGTAGTAGTGGGGATCATCATTGTCATGTATGTAACCACAATGTAACACCACTGTATTAATGTAAATACTCAACCTAGATGCACACCTTGACCACAAGGGGTGAACTTGTGGGAGACACTCCTTACCTGATCACACAAGTATAAAAAGGGAGGTTCCATGCAGGTTCATTGTATTTGGAGACCTGTGAATAAAGAGTTAAGGTCACAGAGTGGCCTGGTCCCCAGAATGTGCCTCGTGTGGTTTCATACTGCAGAGTAAGGACTTTACATTGGCGACGAGAAACGGGAATTCATGACCCACGAGAATGGCCACCGGTAGCACAGAGGAATGGTACTGTGCTGGGGAGGACTGGGACGATTTTGTCGAGAGGCTTCAGCAAAGCTTCATTACGAAAGAATGGCTGGGGGATGCAGCGGCCGACAAGCGAAGGGCTCATCTTTTGACCAGCTGCGGACCAAAGACTTACTCGGTCATGAAGGACTTACTAGCAGCCGAAAAGCCGGCAGATAAAACCTTTGAAGAACTTAGCAAATTGATCGGGGAGCACCTCAAACCGGCGAGTAGCATATACATGTCCCGACACAGATTCTACACCCACCGACGTCATGAAGGACAGAGCATACCGGACTTCGTAGCGGACCTCCGGCTTTTGGCCAGCCTCTGTAAGTTCACAGATGTCTGCAGGGGGGAGATGCTAAGGGACTTCTTTATCAAGGGCATCGGTCATGCAGGAATTTTCCGCAAATTAATTGAGATCATGGATTTGACCTTGGAAGCGGCGACGTTGATGGCTCAAACTTTCATGGCGGGGGAGGAAGAGACGAAAATAATATATGCGCGCAATTCTGCCTCTGACGCGGCGATGGATCAGGGAGTCAACATTATTAATGCGACTCAGAGCGCCGCAGGCAGGCAGGGGCAGTCCGAAGCATTAGACCCCAGAGCAGGACTTCAACACAGCCAATGGCAGGTGGAACGGACATTCACGCCATCACAGTGGACAATGCGGCCCGTGATGGGGCCATTGACAGCCACCAATAGGGTACTTAAGAGCAGTCAAAGAGACAGTCAGCGGGGAATGCCTGGCCACAGTCCCCTTGTTCCCAACAATGGAAACTTTAACTCATGCTGGAGGTGTGGGGGAAAACACTCAGTTAGATTTTGCAGATTTCAACAGTTTGTCTGCAGGAACTGCAATCTTAGCTCGAATGTGCAGGAAGTCTGCAACCAGACTAATCTATGAGGCGGATGGACCAGAAGAGGGTTCTTTGAGGCAGGATGGCTTTTGGGGTGAATCGATTGACGCTGAGGTTCAGCGGGTCCATATGGCGAATACTCACAGGTCATACACCAGAACGCCACCAATGATGATGAGGGTTTTATTAAACGGTATCCCAGTATGCATGGAGCTGGACACTGGGGCCAGCCAGTTACTCATGGGAGTTCAGCAATTTGAGAAGCTATGGCCACTTAAAGCCAGTAGACCCAAATTAGCAAGTATTGAGCCACAATTACGGACTTACACTAAATAAATCATTCCGGTGCTCGGCAGTGCAATGTTTTCTGTCACACACAATGGGTTAGTGAATCGGCTGCCTCTCTGGATTCGATTCACTATTCCAACCTGGCGTCGGGACTTTCAAAGGCACTAAAGTAAGGATACACATCACCCCGGAAGTCAGGCCAGTGCACCACAAAGCCAGAGCGGTGCCGTATGTGATGTGGGAAAAGATCGAGAGTGAATTGGACCGTCTGTTGAGAGAGGGCATCATGTCCCCTGTTGAATTCAGCAACTGGGCGAGCCCCATCATTCCTGTCCTAAAAGCGGATGGCTCTGTCGGGATCTGTGGCGACTACAAGGTCACCATCAATCGCATGTCCCTACAAGATCAATACCCGTTCCCGAGAGCGGAGGACCCCTTTGCCACGCTGGCAGGCGGCAAGCTATTCACCAAGTTGGACCTCACTTCAGCCTATATGACACAGGAACTGGCCGACGAATCTAAACTACTGACCACCATCACCACGCACAAGGAACTGTTAGTTTATAACAGGTGCCCATTTGGCATTCGATCAGTGGCCACAATTTTTCAACGAAACATGGAAAGCGTGCTTAAATCCATTCCTGGAGAGGCGGGAGTCGAGAGAGGCAGCGGCCTATAAAAGGCTCAGCAGTCCGGGGAGCGTCGAGAGAGGCGGGAGTCGAGAGAGGCATCGGCCTATAAAAGGCTCAGCAGTCCGGGGAGCGTCGAGAGAGGTAGCGGCCTATAAAAGGCTCAGCAGTCCGGGGAGCATCGAGAGAGGCGGGAGTCGAGAGAGGCAGCGGCCTATAAAAGGCTCAGCAGTCCGGGGAGCATCGAGAGAGGCGGGAGTCGAGAGAGGCAGCGGCCTATAAAAGGCTCAGCAGTCCGGGGAGCGTAGAGAGAGGCGGGAGTCGAGAGAGGCAGCGGCCTATAAAAGGCTCAGCAGTCCGGGGAGCGTCGAGAGAGGCGGGAGTCGAGAGAGGCAGCGGCCTATAAAAGGCTCAGCAGTCCGGGGAGCGTCGAGAGAGGCGGGAGTCGAGAGAGGCAGCGGCCTATAAAAGACTCAGCAGTCCGGGTAGCGTCGAGAGAGGCGGGAGTCGAGAGAGGCAGCGGCCTATAAAAGGCTCAGCAGTCCGGGGAGCGTCGAGAGAGGCGGGAGTCGAGAGAGGCAGCGGCCTATAAAAGGCTCAGCAGTCCGGGGAGAGTCGAGAGAGGCGGGAGTCGAGAGAGGCAGCGGCCTATAAAAGGCTCAGCAGTCCGGGGAGCGTCGAGAGAGGCGGGAGTCGAGAGAGGCAGCGGCCTATAAAAGGCTCAGCAGTCCGGGGAGAGTCGTGAGAGGCAGCGGCCTATAAAAGGCTCAGCAGTCCGGGGAGAGTCGAGAGAGGCGTACTTATGCAGCTCCAGCTGAGAGAAGTCAAAAAAGAAGTAGAAAGAAATCAAAAGGTGACGTCACAGCCAACGTGGTAAGTGATTGGCTGCTGATTGGTGAGTAGTTTTTCTTTTTCTTTATTAGTCAGTAACTTTTAACATTGTTGTCGGCAATTTAAGTGTATCTAAGGGTTAAGTCATGGCAGGACAGCTCGGTCACGTGATATGCTCCTCCTGTACCATGTGGGAACACGGGGACAACACCAGTGTCCCTGACGACTACATGTGCGGGAAGTGTGTCCACCTCCGGCTACTGACGGTCCGCGTTGTGGAGTTGGAGCTGAAGGTGGATTCACTCTGGAGCATCCACGATGCTGAGAATGACGTGAGTATCACGTGTAGCGAGTTGGTCTTACCGCAGGAGAAGGGTCCACAGCCAGCGAGGGAATGGAAGACCAGCAGGAAGAGTAGTGCAAGGAAGTTAGTGCAGGGGTCCCCTGTGGTCATCCCACTGCAAAACAGATACACTGCTTTGAGTGCTGTTGAGGGGGATGACTCATCAGGAACGGGCAGCAGCAGCCATGTTCATGGCACCGTGGCTGGCTCTGTTGCACAGGAGGGCAGGAAAAAGAGTGGCCGAGCGATAGTGATAGGGGATTCAATTGTAAGGGGAATAGATAGGCGTTTCTGCGGCCGCAACCGAGACTCCAGGATGGTATGTTGCCTCCCTGGTGCAAGGGTCAAGGATGTCTCGGAGCGGGTGCAGGACATTCTAAAAAGGGAGGGAGAACAGCCAGTTGTCGTGGTGCACATTGGTACCAATGACATAGGTAAAAAAAGGGATGAGTTCCTACGAAATGAATTTAAGGAGCTAGGAGCTAAATTAAAAAGTAGGATCTCAAAAGTAGTAATCTCGGGATTGCTACCAGTGCCACGTGCTAGTCAGAGTAGGAATCGCAGGATAGCTCAGATGAATACGTGGCTTGAGCAATGGTGCAGCAGGGAGGGATTCAAATTCCTGGGGCATTGGAACCGGTTCTGGGGGAGGTGGGACCAGTACAATCCGGACGGTCTGCACCTGGGCAGAATCGGAACCAATGTCCTCGGGGGAGTGTTTGCTAGTGCTGTTGGGGAGGAGTTAAACTAATATGGCAGGGGGATGGGAACCAATGCAGGGAGATAGAGGGAAACAAAAAGGAGGCAAAAACAAAAGACAGAAAGGAGATGAGGAAAAGTGGAGGGCAGAGAAACCCAAGGCAAAGAACAAAAAGGGCCATTGTACAGCAAAATTCTAAAAGGACAGAGGGTGTTAAAAAAACAAGCCTAAAGGCTTTGTGTCTTAATGCAAGGAGTATCCGCAATAAGGTGGATGAATTAACTGTGCAAATAAATGTTAACAAATATGATGTGATTGGGATTACGGAGACGTGGCTCCAGGATGAGCAGGGCTGGGAACTCAACATCCAGGGGTATTCAACATTCAGGAAGGATAGAATAAAAGGAAAAGGAGGTGGGGTAGCATTGCTGGTTAAGGAGGAGATTAAGGCAATAGTTAGGAAGGATATTAGCTTGGATGATGTGGAATCTATATGGGTAGAGCTGCAGAACACCAAAGGGCAAAAAACGTTAGTGGGAGTTGTGTACAGATCTCCAAACAGTAGTAGTGATGTTGGGGAGGGCATCAAACAGGAAATTAGGGGTGCGTGCAATAAAGGTGCAGCAGTTATAATGGGTGCCTTTAATATGCACATAGATTGGGCTAACCAAACTGGAAGCAATACGGTGGAGGAGGATTTTCTGGAGTGCATAAGGGATGGTTTTTTAGACCAATATGTCGAGGAACCAACTAGGGGGGAGGCCATCTTAGACTGGGTGTTACGTAATGAGAGAGGATTAATTAGCAATCTCGTTGTGCGAGGCCCCTTGGGGAAGAGTGACCATAATATGGTGGAATTCTGCATTGGGATGGAGAATGAAACAGTTAATTCAGAGACCATGGTCCAGAACTTAAAGAAGGCTAACTTTGAAGGTATGAGGCGTGAATTGGCTGGGATGGATTTGCGAATGATACTTAAGGGGTTGACTGTGGATGGGCAATGGCAGACATTTAGAGACCCGCATGGATGAACTACAACAATTGTACATTCCTGTCTGGCATAGAAATAAAAAAGGGAAGGTGGCTCAACCGTGGCTATCAAGGGAAATCAGGGATAGTATTAAAGCCAAGGAAGTGGCATACAAATTGGCCAGAAATAGCAGCGAACCTGGGGACTGGGAGAAATTTAGAACTCAGCAGAGGAGGACAAAGGGTTTGATTAGGGCAGGGAAAATGGAGTATGAGAAGAAGCTTGCAGGGAACATTAAGACGGATTGCAAAAGTTTCTATAGATATGTAAAGAGAAAAAGGTTAGTAAAAACAAACGTAGGTCCCCTGCAGTCAGAATCAGGGGAAGTCATAACGGGGAACAAAGAAATGGCGGACCAATTGAACAAGTACTTTGGTTCAGTATTCACGAAGGAGGACACGAACAACCTTCCGGTTATAAAAGGGGTCGGGGGGTCTAGTAAGGAGGAGGAACTGAGGGAAATCCTTATTAGCCGGGAAATTGTGTTGGGGAAATTGATGGGATTGAAGGCCGATAAATCCCCAGGGCCTGATGGACTGCATCCCAGAGCACTTAAGGAGGTGGCCTTGGAAATAGTGGATGCGTTGACAGTCATTTTCCAACATTCCATTGACTCTGGATCAGTTCCTATGGAGTGGAGGGTAGCCAATGTAACCCCACTTTTTAAAAAAGGAGGGAGAGAGAAAACAGGGAATTATAGACCGGTCAGCCTGACATCGGTAGTGGGTAAAATGATGGAATCAATTATTAAGGATGTCATAGCAGTGCATTTGGAAAGAGGTGACATGATAGGTCCAAGTCAGCATGGATTTGTGAAAGGGAAATCATGCTTGACAAATCTTCTGGAATTTTTTGAGGATGTTTCCAGTAGAGTGGATAAGGGAGAACCAGTTGATGTGGTATATTTGGACTTTCAGAAGGCGTTCGACAAGGTCCCACACAAGAGATTGATGTGCAAAGTTAGAGCACATGGGATTGGGGATAGTGTACTGACATGGATTGAGAACTGGTTGTCAGACAGGAAGCAAAGAGTAGGAGTAAATGGGTACTTTTCAGAATGGCAGGCAGTGACTAGTGGGGTACCGCAAGGTTCTGTGCTGGGGCCCCAGCTGTTTACATTAATGATTTAGACGAGGGGATTAAATGTAGTATCTCCAAATTTGCGGATGACACTAAGTTGGGTGGCAGTGTGAGCTGCGAGGAGGATGCTGTGAGGCTGCAGAGCGACTTGGATAGGTTAGGTGAGTGGCAAATGCATGGCAGATGAAGTATAATGTGGATAAATGTGAGGTTATCCACTTTGGTGGTAAAAACAGAGAGACAGACTATTATCTGAATGGTGACAGATTAGGAAAAGGGGAGGTGCAAAGAGACCTGGGTGTCATGGTACATCAGTCATTGAAGGTTGGCATGCAGGTGCAGCAGGCGGTTAAGAAAGCAAATGGCATGTTGGCCTTCATAGCAAGGGGATTTGAGTACAGGGGCAAGGAGGTGTTGCTACAGTTGTATAGGGCATTGGTGAGGCCACACCTGGAGTATTGTATACAGTTTTGGTCTCCTAACCTGAGGAAGGACATTCTTGCTATTGAGGGAGTGCAGCGAAGGTTCACCAGACTGATTCCCGGGATGGCGGGACTGACCTATCAAGAAAGACTGGATCAACTGGGCTTGTATTCACTGGAGTTCAGAAGAATGAGAGGGGACCTCATAGAAACATTTAAAATTCTGACGGGGTTAGACAGGTTAGATGCAGGAAGAATGTTCCCAATGTTGGGGAAGTCCAGAACCAGAGGTCACAGTCTAAGGATAAGGGGTAAGCCATTTAGGACCGAGATGCGGAGGAACTTCTTCACCCTGAGAGTGGTGAACCTGTGGAATTCTCTACCACAGAAAGTTGTTGAGGCCAATTCACTAAATATATTCAAAAAGGAGTTAGATGAGGTCCTTACTACTAGGGGGATCAAGGGGTATGGCGAGAAAGCAGGAATGGGGTACTGAAGTTGAATGTTCAGCCATGAACTCATTGAATGGCGGTGCAGGCTAGAAGGGCCGAATGGCCTACTCCTGCACCTATTTTCTATGTTTCTATGTTTCTATGAACAATCGTATTCCAGGACAACATCCTCATCACGGGTCGAGACACCGAGGAACACCTCCACAACCTGGAGGAGGTGCTACAACGACTGGACTGGGTAGGCCTGTGACTCAAGAAGTCTAAATGTGTGTTTTTAGCTCCTGAGGTTGAGTTTCTGGGCAGGAGGGTTGCTGCAGATGGGAATCATCCCACCGAATCCAAAACAGAGGCGATTCGACGAGCACCCAGGCCCTGCCACACATCAGAGTTGCGTTCATTCCTGGGACTGTTGAACTATTTCGGGAACTTTCTACCGAACTTGAGCACATTGTTGGAACCGCTACACGTGCTCCTGCGTAAGGGTTGCGATTGGTTTTGGGGGGACTGTCAGGAGCGGGCTTTTGATCGGGTGCGTAACCTACTTTGTTCAAACAAGTTGTTGACCCTGTACGACCCCTGTAAAAAGTTGGTTCTGACATGTGATGCATCATCCTATGGGGTTGGGTGCGTGTTGCAGCAGGGCAATGCTGCGGGTCAACTACAACCTGTGGCTTATGCCTCCAGGTCGCTCTCTCAAGCAGAACTGGGATATGGGATGGTCGAGAAGGAAGCGCTTGCATGTGTCTATGGTGTAAAAAAATGCATCAGTACCTCTTTGGTCGGAAGTTTGAATTAGAGATGGACCACAAGCCATTAACATCCCTGTTGTCAGACAGCAAGGCTATCAATACCGACGCGTCAGCTCGCATACAGCGATGGGCTCTCACGCTGCTGCGTATGACTACTCCATCCGGCACCGGCCCGGCACTGAAAATTGCGCTGACGCGCTTAGCAGGCTTCCACTGGTCACCACTGAGGGGGCAGCGGAGCAAAGCGCCGAGATGGTCATGGCTGCCGATGCCTTTGACAGCGCAAGTTCCCCCATCACAGCCCACCAGATCAAAATCTGGACAAACAGAGATCCCCTCCTATCCCTGATTAAGAAATGTGTCCTGACTGGGGATTGGGCGCCCACACACGGAGCATGCCCTGAGGAGGTCAGACCGTTCCACAGGCGGATGGATGAGCTCTCCATCCAAGCCGACTGCCTACTATGGGGCAGCCGGGTAGTTATGCCCCAGAAGGGCAGGGATGCATTCATCAGGGAACTCCACAGCGAGCATCCAGGCATTGTGTTGATGAAGGCCATTGCCCGGTCACACGTTTGGTGGCCTGGAATTGATTCAGACCTGGAACACTGTGTTCGCAGGTGCACGACGTGTGCCTAGCTGGGTAATGACCCCAGGAAGGCCCCGCTCAGCCCGTGGCCCTGGCCCACCAGACCATGGTCACGCATTCATGTTGACTACGTGGGCCCATTCATGGGAAAGATGTTCCTTATTGTGGTAGATGTGTACTCGAAATGGATTGAGTGCATCATTCTAAATTCATGCACATCATCCACCACTGTGGAAAGCCTACGTGTGATCTTTGCAACCCATGGCTTGCCGAACGTCCTGGTTAGTGACAATGACCCATGTTTCACAAGCTACGAATTCCGAGAATTTATGTCGGGCAATCGCATCAACCACGTCAGGACTGCGCCGTTCAAGCCGGCCTCCAACGGCCAGGCGGAACGTGCGGTCCAAATCATTAAGCAAGGTCTGCTCAGGATTCAAGGACCCTCCCTACAATGCCGCCTATCGCGTCTCCTGCTGGCCTATAGATCCCGACTGCACTCGCTCACGGGGGTCCCGCCCGCAGAGCTACTAATGAAACGGACACTCAAAACTCGGTTGTCCCTCATTCACCCAGTCCTGACCGACATAGCTGAGGACAAGCGCAAGTCACAAAATGAGTACCATGACCGTAATGCGAGGGGGAGATGTATAGAAATAAATGATCCTGTATTCATCCTCAATCACGCCATGGGGCCCAAATGGCTTGAGGGCACTGTAATTGACAAAGAGGGGAATAGGGTCATCGTGGTAAAACTCAAAAATGGTCAGATATGCCGTAAGCATCTGGACCAAGTAAAAAAAAGGTTCAGCATCGACACGGAGGAACCTGAAGAAGACCATGAGATGGGGCTCACAACACTGCCAGTGAACGAGCAACAAGAGCAATCAGAAGAATGCACAGTCCCTGCGGTCAGCCCAGACAGGCCGGAATCACCACAGGTGACAGACACTCACGTCAGTGTCCAACAACCAGAGCCCCAACTGCGGCGCTCCACGAGGGAGTGTAGACCACCCGAAAGACTAAACCTATGATTCCAAATAAGACTTTGTGGGGGGAGGTGATGTCATGTATGTAACCACAATGTAACATCACTGTATTGCTGTATACTCTCAACCTAGATGCACAGCTTGACCACAAGGGGTGAACTTGTGGGAGACACTCCTTACCTGATCACACAGGTATAAAAAGGGAGGTCCCACGCAGGGTCATCGTCTTTGGAGTCCTGTGAATAAAGAGTTAAGGTCACAGAGTGGCCTGGTCCCCAGAATGTGCCTCGTGTGGTTTCATACTGTAGAGTAAGGACTTTACAATCATGATCTGCTACCTGAGAAAACTCCTTAGAAAACTGAACCACCATATGTGACCCTTAAGGAGATAAACCAAATGAGTGATCAAAAGGATATTTCCCCCTCAGGCGGGGAATCTGAAAGAATAAAAGTGTATATTAATGATAGAATTATGATGTGTGATGGACTTGAGACTATTGATATGGGATGTATGTAATAAAGATGAATTTGGTATGTATGTATAAATGTTGAAAGTGCAGATTACACAGACGGCTGCAATTTGAACTCAGGAGCTCCCATTCAAGGAAACTCATGAACATAAAATGGATACATCAAGTTCAAGACTCCTCTAGGTGGGTGGAACTTAAGGAACAAAAGATAGTCAGCCTTTTGGGGTAAACAAACCCATCAAAACTCACCAGACTATTAGAACCATTAAAAGGTGTTACTATGAAAACGATTAACCTGATCAAGAAACGGCATCAGTTTCTGCAGACAGTCACGTGTGTAAGGAAAGCTAATTAAAGAACTGTATTGAAACTAAGTCCCAATCCTGGGGATTTACCGATTTCTGCTCGGAGATAATGAACTTAAAAAGATATTAAGAAAGAACCCCAAAGCCTGCTCTCTCTCTCTTGATGACCATGTGGCAAAGCAGGAAGCCTCCCTCTCTACGGACCAGACCAAGAAGCAAGGAAGATGACCGCGAGATTTGCTTGACTCATAGGGAAGTATAAGACTGTTTAAATCTGTAACTCATTACCTTCTCTGTTGTCATTAAGTAGAGTCCATAGGATACAAGTAAAATGATGTTTTGTCCGATAGGCTATGTGCATGTGCGTGTGTTTAATAAACTTATTCCAAATTGTTTGAAAAGGATTGGTTTTGCTGTTAATTTAATGCCAGAGGGAGAAAATCTTACAGCATGCTCAGTTCACTCTGGCCTAATAAAGATAAAGCAAGCACATGGACTAGCAACTCATCGTGTCTCTGTCCTTCATTTATTCTACCCACATATATTACACATTGCAGTATGGGCTGGAAAAAAATAGAACAGACATCATGTGTTGCTGTGGAGGACTATGTTATTCCAGCTCAACAAAAGGTGGTGCAACTTGTACGAATAAAGCAACCCATGGGGAATACACCAAGTGGGTGGGGAGATGCTGTGTGCATCCTCTCATGGTGTGCCATATGTCATATTCCCTAAACCCAATGGAGTGGCTGAGCTAGTGTGGCAACTCTGCTTTCCCTGCATTCATGAGCCACACGGGGGATGATATAGCTGTACTGGAACACTAGAAATAGAAGATCAATCACACATTAAGAAAAATTTGATGAAGATTTGAGTACAACAAAACTGTCACGTACCTGAATCCAGTTGCAACAGGGCTGTGTTTTCAGATAGATTGCATAGCGGACTGGTGGTTCAAGGCCACACCTGGAATATTATGTTCAGTTTTGGTCTCCTAATCTGAGGAAGGATGGTCTTGCTATTGAGGGAGTAGAGCGAAGGTTCACCAGATTGATTCCCGGGATGGCTGGACTGACATATGAGGAGAGACTGGATCAACTGGGCCTTTATACATTGGAGTTTAGAAGGATGAGAGGGGATCTCATAGAAACATATAAAATTCTGATGGGATTGGACAGGTTAGAGGCAGGCAGAATGTTCCCCTTGCTGAGGAGTTCCAGAACCAGGGGTCACAGCCTAAGGATAAGGAGTAAGCCATTTAGGACCGAGATGAGGAGGTACTTCTTCACTCAGAGAGTTGTTAACCTGTGGAATTCGCTACCGCAGAAAATTGTTGAGGCCAGTTCGTTAGATATATTCAAAAAGGAGTTAAATATGACCCTTATGGCCAAAGGGATCAAGGGATATGGAGAGAAAGCAGGAAAGGGGTACTGAGGTTGAATGATCTGCCATGATCTTATTGAATGGCGGTGCATGCTCAAAGGGCCGAATGGCCTGCTCCTGCACCTAATTTCTATGTTTCTATGTTTCTATGTCTCTATGTTTCTATGTTTCAAGCTACTCACCAAATTGTGTACACAAATGTGAGATATGAGACTGTTCTGGTTATTGTCGATTAGAGCAATGTAATGCTTCCACAAGGCTTAGGTGATGTGCCTTACGTTAACCAGGATCATGCCGTATTGAACCACATATTGGATGGGTTCCACAAGCAGACTGCAGGAATACAATAGAACAAGGAACAGGATGGGGACTGAGTCGCATGCACTTGGCTATCCAGATCTGTCTTCTCTTCTCTCTCTTAGGCAGTCCCTCGGAATCGAGGATGACTTTCTTCCATGGCACAGGTGGGGCAGATGTTGGTTGAAGGAACGGGTGGGTGTGGTGCCTGGGTTGCCGTGCACTCCTTCTGCTGTCGATACTTGACTTCAGTTTGCTCTTGGTGAAGAGACTCGAGGTGTTCGGCTCCTTCCCGGATGCTTTTCCTCCACGTTGAGCGATCTTTGGCCAGGGACTCCCAGGTGTCGGTGGGGATGTTGCACTTTTTCAAGGAGGCTTTGAGGGTGTCCTTGAAGCGTTTCTTCTGCCCACCTGAGGCTCGCTTGCCGTGTCGAAGCTTCGAGTAGAGCACTTGTTTTGAGGCTCGTGTCAGGCATGTGGACGATGTGGCCCGTCCAATGGAGCTGGTCGAGCGTGGTCAGTGCTTCGATGCTGGGGATGTTGGCCTGAGCGAAAACACCAATGTTAGTGTGCCTATCCTGCTAATGGATTTGCAGGATCTTGCGGAGGCAATGTTGATGTTACTTCTCCAGTGTTTTGAGGTGCCTGCTGTACATAGTCCATGTCTCTGAGTCGTATATGAGGGTGGGTATCACTACTGCTCTGTAGATCATGAGCTTGGTTCTGGGTTTCAGATCCTGGTCTTCAAACATTCTCTTCCTCAGGCGACCGAAGGCTGCACTGGCGCTCTGAAGGCAGTGTATCACTGACAGATCTATCACTGATTGGGTGGCGGGATAGCTGCAGTAGGGACAACATTTAACAGCTTGGATATAGAAAATTAGTATTAGCATCAGGAGAGGCTGATGGAACAACTGAAGAAGTTACTAACCAAAATAAATGAGGGTAACTTGGACCTGCTTGCCCTTCAATGAAATAGTCCAGAGAGTCCATGCAAGCTGGAATAAGGTTAATAAAATCATATATAATCAGGAGATCACTGCATCTCAGATCTCTAAAGTAATGTTGTTCAGCATGCATCTGGAGCATTGGCAGGAAAGAATAGCCAAAGGAGTGAGAGACATAGTTGAGGGAAAGCTACACAACTGGATAACAGATGATTATGCGGTTACCCAGCGAAACTAACCTTTGCTTGGTATGATGCTTCGTGAAAGTAAATATTGCTTCAAGTCTGAGTAAGACCCATGAAATCTTGGGACTATTGATTGAACTCCCCAGACTGGGCAACCATTTGACCTACCTCTATTTGCCGTATAATCAGTGGGATGGTTAGAAGGAACTGCTTTGACTTCTTCCTTTCGTGCCCTCTCGCTCTTCCTTTTGTGGAACAGTGTGACGGAATGGAAGGATTCATAGGCTGATTAACAGTCTGACTGGTAGCATTAACACTCCTTCCATGGCCATAAACATCTTTATACCAACTGTTTAGTCCCATACGGTGGGAGGGTTTTATGGGCTCCCACAAAAGACATGATGAGGGGGGTTCATCCACAACCCCCTGACGTGAGTATCCCGCTGGATGCTAACTCCGACTCCACTCGCTGGGACTCTCTGGTGTGGGGTTCAAATCCTGCACCTTTTGACTCAGAGGCAGAAGTGTTACCACTGCGCCAAAAGTGCACTCCACAACTGCTTTGACTGAATTCTATCGACCTTCGCCTTATATGGTATTGGCTGAGCAGTGGGAGGCAGTGAACCTTCAACGTTGTGTTGAGCGGGGTGGTGCTTGGGTTTGTGAAACTGATTTCACTCGGGACCACCAGTCAGGCACCCATAATTTCTTACCAAGGACATGGGAAATGCTGTTACACCACCACTAAGGCAAGCTTCATACATGGAGGTAGGAGTGTCCACCAACACAGCCCATGGGATATGTAACCTCTTCCCATGACTTTGTGCGAGGGTCCTATTGGGTCACCCCATAACTCTAGTTGCTCATGATATCACCACAGATCCATGGTGACTTGACAGAGGAAGCATTAGAGACTGTGATTCGATTCAGGCACCCCATTCCCCCCCTTTATCATTCAGTCTTAAAAGCATCTTGGATTGAAGTGCAACCTCACAGGAGCAGCTGTTCAAGATGCAGCAGGATAACAAGGAAGTAGAGAAAGCAATACAAACCCTTAATCCTGGCAGGAAGATGTCTATAATGCAGGTGAATACCCATGGGCACGTTTAATGTCAAGTGTTTTCCTGATCATACAAATCCTGGTTACCATATCATGAATAATCTATACCTACTGGGTCTGGAGGAGGGTTTCCAATCCCCCTATTAGACTAAGTTGATTAAATAAGTGAGGGATCGGAAACATGGGCTGGAATTTTCCCGCTACCAGGAATGCGGGTTTGGAGGCGGGTCGGCACTAAAAGTTGCTCAAATAGTGAGCGCATCGGGAATCTGCTGTCGTCCTGCCGCCTGACACATTTTACTCGTGTGCATTTCTTAGCGCGCCACGGACCCGAATGGCAGAGGTAGGCGACCTAATAGAAGTAATTAAGTGTTTGTTGTGAGACCCTTAACCTTTCCCTGCCTGCTCAGGAATCAACCGAGTGAACCTTCTCTGAACTGCCTCCAATGCAAGTATATCCCTCCTTAAATAAGGAGACCAAAACTGTATGCAGTACTCTAGATGTGGCCTCAACAATGCCCTGTACAGTTATAGCAGCATTTCCCTACTTTTCTACTCCATCCCCTTGCAATAAATGCCAACATTCCATTTGCCTTCCTGATTACTTGCTGTACTTGCTGTACTTGCTAACTTTTTGTATTTCATGCACAAGAACCCCCAGGTCCCTCTGTTCTGCAGCATTTTATAATCTCTCTCCATTTAAATAATAATTAGCTATTTTATTTTTCCTACCAAAGTGGATAACTTCACACTCTCCCACATTATACTCCATTTGCCAAATGTTTTCCCACTCACTTAGCTTGTCTATATCTCTTTGTAGATTCTCTGTGTCTTCCTCACAACTTGCTTTCCCATCAATCTTTGTATGATCAGAAAACTTGGCTACATTATACTCGGTCCCTTCATCCAAGTCATTAATATAGATTGTAAATAGTTGAGGCTCCAGCACTGATCCCTGTGGCACCCCACTAGTTATCATTTGCCAACCAGAAAATTATCCAATTATCCCGACTCTCTGTTTTCTGTTAGTTAGTCAATCCTCAATCCATGCTAATATATTACCCCCAACCCCATGAGCTCTTATCTTGCGCAGTAACCTTTTATGTGGCACCTTATCGAATGTCTTCTGGAAATTCTGGACCTGCCTTCTATTACATCAGCATGGGTGCCACTTATACTGTCTCATCTTGGTCCTCAGGGTTGGACCATGTAAGGGGAGCTTGGGGTATGGATTCGAATCCACACTCCCCTGGGGTTCTGTACATGCGATTTATGAGGATGGGTGAGTAATGAGGCACCAGACACAGTGGGTAAAAGTACAAAATGGCTAATGTTGTTTATTTAGAATAGTAAACACAAAGATAGAGGGCATAGGAAGAGGTCATAAATAGCAATAATGGCACAATCTCACTCAACAACACAAAAAATCTCGCAACAGGGAAGGGGAAAATACGAGGTTAAAACATTCCACTCACACACAACCACACCTCCCACTTCCACCCTTCTTACCAATTCCTATCCTAAATTGAGTCTGTGAGGGGGTTTCGGCTATAATCACAATCCTATCAACTCCGAGGTTCTGGGGGCACTTATTT
This sequence comes from Pristiophorus japonicus, assembly GCF_044704955.1. Lineage (NCBI taxonomy): Eukaryota > Metazoa > Chordata > Chondrichthyes > Pristiophoridae > Pristiophorus > Pristiophorus japonicus. The sequence goes on from NC_091978.1 coordinate 220,924,334, forward strand.
CAGCTCGGGGTCCCTCTGGGGTGGGTTTTACGTTGTTGGTCATTTCGGTTTTCCTCCTCGATGTTGCGTCGGTTTCTTCTCTTTGCCTTTCGGTTGGCTCCTCAGCAAAAAGCTGCTGGAGTTAAGCACACCTTCCCCAGAGCGAGGGCCCTGTGAAAAACTGACTCAACTCCAAAAAGCTGACTCCAACCTCCAACCTCTGGTTGGTTTCCTTGCTCAGCTCAGCTGTGGGAAGTCACTGCCACTGCCTGCTGGTTTTCAGACTCGGTGGCTTCGTCTGCGGAACTGCTGCTTCTTCCTCTGGTGGGGCGAGAGCGAGAGGGATAGAGAGCTCTCTCGAGATACAAGCTGCAAGCTCCAAGCTCTCCAACTTCCAAAACCTCCCCCCTCTCCAAAACCTCCCCCATCTTCCAAAACCTCCAACCTCTCCAACTTCCTTGTGTGTTTTTGCAGCTTTTCTTATAGTCCGTTCATGGGGTGTGAATGGCAGTTCGATGTGTATCCATCTGTCTGGAATGAAGATGATTGTTCACTTTCTCGACAGAGGTAACACTCTGTCTGGGCTGGCCAAACTGATTGCATCAGACCTGTGGGCCTTTGTTTAATTATTCAAACTGATACCCTTTGTGTTGCCTTGTGTATTACTGGGGAGATTTTGCCTGTACAGGGTGGCCAGAGTCCCATCATCCTCCGCGGTTTACAGGCTGTTGGCTGTAGTCGGTCATTTTAAATATGGCATCGTCCCATTCTTCCTGCCACATGTCTCCGTGGTTGGTTTTGCAGAGCCTTACAGTCCCATTAAAACACTCTGTCTCAGGGTGTTTTCAAAATGTGAAGCAAAACCTTTTCCCTCTCACAGAGCCAATCTTCCCCAAATCTTACCTAAACCCACGATAAAACATTAAAATACACCAATGGTATACATACATTTGGAATCAATACAATACTGAAAATGTAAAAATGTTTCTGAACCAATCCCCTTCACCAAAATCATAATAGTACATAGTATCACACATCATAGTATTACAGATAGGGAGGTACGGACCTTATACAAGGTACAGACTTTTCTTTACAGTGCAATACATTCGGCTCGTACAATCAGTCCTGTCATACTGCATAGACTTTGTTAGCCCTCCCTTTTCGTTTGGCCTTTGACTTGGCCTCCCGTATAGCTTTCTTAAATTTTTAAACGATGGCCCTTTCTCCTAAGCTGGCAGCAGATCACCAGCAAGTAGGCTACGATGATCAGCTGTGCCACTACCAGGGCGTGAGAGAGGATGCAGTCCCAGGCCGGGACCTCTACGTCCAGCCCCCAATCCCACCAGGGCCTTGAATTTGTCAGCTATCTGGGCTCCCAATTTTACTGTTTTTCTTGTTGCAGGGTGAAATAATGTTTCTGGGATTTTTGTACTGCTGTGAACAGATCTGTCAGGTGTTCTGGTAAAAATGGAATGTGGTATCCGAAATGTGCTACATAATTGTTCATACTATTAATCATTGATGCCCCAGTGTTGAAACCGGTAAAAACATCATTCCAGATCCCTCTTCTATGTCTTTTCGGTTTGACGTTGTCTTTGGGTTGTAGACGGTACAGTAAAGTCTTATTCAAATAACCAAAATCGAGCTCGTAGAATGTCCTGAACATTTCTCGCAGGAGAGTCTGGTAGAGGTGTTCTGTCTCTTTTGGGTACCACTCAGGTAGGTGCACCTCGGTAAGATTTAGGATGACGGAGGCCACGGCGTAGTAGACCCCCTGATATAGCAGCTTGTCCATGGGAAACAAAACCAAACCGTTCTCTTGTCCCTGGGTGGTGGTAGAGCATCTGTCTGTGTTAGTTGGTTTGGTCGGGGCTGTGGGCAGGGGCTGTCTGGGGTGTGCGCTTAACTCGGTGGCATGGATGCAGCTGGGGTGGCTTACTATGCATGTGACCATGCTCCGGTCCCAATCCATCCCCTCCCCCTCATCCCGCCACTGCCGGGAGAATGCTATGGAGATGCCTGCCGGGCATATCTTCTCTGATCCCCACAGGCACACATACGCTCCTAACTCCGCCTCTCACCATTTATCCCAACAAACACTCACTCCCTCCTGGGTGCCCGTGATGGTCTGGTAGATGCTGTTGTCCAATCTCTCCCAATCTGCTGTTAGGTTTCCCATGTCCTTGCTCAGCTTCCTGAGCCACCACCACCTTCCCACCGGGAACCCTAACCCGGGATGCGGTCACCTCCATGCTGGGGCAAGAGACTGATGCTTCCCTGTACGTGACCCCGGGGTGGCTGGAGTATCTAGTGGAATTAGACCCCAACCACCCTGGCCACCTTCCCCTGTGGGTATATACTGCGGTCCCCTCTAACCCTGGTGTCCCTTCTCCTGTGGTGCCTGCCCCCTTGAGCATCCAAAAATAATGGCTTCTTCAGTGTCTCCCCGGTAGCCGATGCACATTCTGATGTAGGTGCAGAGGAGCAGGATTTTCCACATCTCTGGTTCCTCTTCTGAAAGACAAAACCTCATTTGGTTCAAAAACCCTGAGCCCCCTGGCTCATCCCTCCCCCATTTCCCACTCTGTCGACACCTCACAGTACCCCTGCACGGGTTTAAACTGTGTGTGCCTATCGGCCTGGCCGCAAACCACAATTTTACTGTGGAAGTCAAGGGGTTTCAACTAATAAACACTTGAAACAACAAACAAACCTTACACAAAAGAGGAAGTGAGAGAAAAAAAGAAGTCCAGGCTCCCTATCCTATTGGCTCAAAAACCTCACTGTTATACTCCCTATATTGCAGAGACCACCTGAGCCCCACTACACTAGAGAAATCTTTATATATATATATACTGCTGTCCTTTTTAACCTGCTTGCCACCCTACCCGGGTGGCTGTGCTAATCCCTGGGACGCTCCTTGGTTTTCCTTTTATGCGGGGGAGTGTAGGGGGGAGACCACCTCTCCTTTGGCCTCTTGGGCCGGACCGACCTCCGCGGCCCTTCTGTCTCCCCTGTCAAGGTGTCCCCCGAGCTTCGGGTGGTGCTTACTGGGCTGGCTCACTGCCCTTGGGAGCAACGAAAATTCCCCCGGCAGGCTCCTCACTGCCGGGGACTCCCGTATCCTCTGGGGGCTTTGGGTTGTACAGGGGTTCCACTCGAAACCACTCACAGCTGATACTCTCACAGCGTTTCCTCTGTTCTTCTAGAGACCTCTCACTACTGGAACCCGCCACCACCCTCTCTCCCGGAGGCTCTGGGCTGTCTGCACCAAAAGCTAGGCTATCCCCAACAGGCTCCTCACTGTCGGCGGCCCCTTCCTCCGGTACAACCTCTTCCCTGTCAGGAGACTCTCGTTCTTCCAGGGACCACTCACTGCTGGGACCCGCCGCAACTATCTCGCTTGCAGGCTCTGGGCTATCCACACTGAAGGCTAGGCTAGCCCCGACAGGCTCCTCACTGTCGGCGGCCCCTGTCTCCGGTACAACCTCTTCCCCGTCAGGAGACCTTGGCTGCGGGGTCACGTCCAGTGACTGGCTGCCTGCCCTACGCGGCCCTTTTCCCCTAGTGCTTCTCGGGAAAGTAAAACAGGCTGCTAGGGACGGTGGCACCCTTGGCTGCGGAGTCAGAACGGATCTCCTAATGGGTGGAGGTGAATCATCGTCCCATATGTAAGGTGGGAATCCCCCTTCCTGTGGGTCCCAAATCTGTGGGTAGTTTGTACCTGTGAAGCAACTCACTGCTCCTTATGGTGGGATTGGTGGGGCTGCAGTGGTGGGCTGGGGGCTTGGGCTTCCCATCGGGATTATCCCTCCGGGCTGTCCTTTCCCACGAGGTTTTGCCTTGTTGGGGTTAAACAGTTTACATTGGTTAATGTGAAACCATTTAACCCGGCGGGGCATCTTGACCGCGTATACCATGGGGCTTGCCTTGTCGACAATGCTGTAAGACCCCATGTATAGTGGCTCAAAGACTCCCATCCTGGCAAAGTTGCGGACCATGACCTGATTCCCCACCTGCCACTCGTGGTGTTTGCTCGGTTCCAGCAGCAATTGGTTGGTCTGATGCTGCTTTCCCATGTTAGTGGCCGCCTGCCGGTGAATCTGATTGAGGTGCTCCAACAGACTCTTGGTAAAGCGGTCCCTATTCACCTCAATTACCTGAGCTTCCGTCAGGACCGGGGCAAGTACATGGGTGGGGGTGCGCATGGCTCTTCCAGTCATGAGTTCATATGGGGAATACCCCGTGCTTTTCGACTGGCTGGCCCGGATCCCCATCTCCACCCACCTCTGCGGGGAGTCCCCAGTCTCCTTCCTGAGTTTTTCTTTCAAGGTCCTATTCATACGCTCCACTAGCCCTGAGGACTGGGGGTTGTAGGCGACGTACTACTTCCCCTCAATCCCCAGCACCTTAAGGGTTGCCTGCATGACCTGTCCCGTGAAGTGGCTCCCCCGGTCAGACTCCACGTACTGTGGAAGTCCCCACCTGGAGAACATCTCCCTAACCAATATCCTGGTGGTCCCGCTGCTGTAGCTGTTCGGCAAGGGAAGGCTTCAACCCACTTTGTGAAATTGTCCACCAAAACCAGGCAGTACCAGTACCCTCCCTTAGCCACAGGTAGGGGCCCTATGTAATCGATTTGTATCAATTGCCATGGTCCCTCTACCCTCCTTGCGTGTCCTAGAGACACCTGTCTTTTCTGGGGATCTGGATTATTGGTTGCACAGACAAGACAGTTCGCGCAAAATTCACGAGTGTCTTCCCGGAGCTGGGGCACCACCTGACCTGTTCCACCCGTTGCCAGGTGACCTCCGGTCCGGGGTGTCCAGCTGAAGGAACTCCCTCTGGTGCTGCTGGGGCACTATCCACTGCTCTCCTTTAAACAATATCTTCTCTCTAACATGGATGCCTGTGCCTCCGTATGGCCCTTCGACCTTTTCTCCCGCAGTCAGCTTGTCCATGACGAACTTGCCTGTACTGCTGGAAGTTCGGGGCCAAAGCCACCCCTGCGCTCTCTTGTGTCCCCTGTCCGCCCCGGATAGCTGCTATGGGGCCTGCCTCGAGCGGATTCCACTTGGTTCCCGTTCGGGCTCCCTCTTTGGCCAGTTGATCTGCCTTTTGGTTCCCTGCAGCCCTGGGCTCGTGTTTGTTATGGGCCTTTACTTTGTGAATGCAAATGTCTGCCCGGTCCCTACTGCCTGCATGATGTGCTGCAGTAGGGGTTTTAAGGGCAGGGGCTTACCGTCTGCAGATGTATACCCGCGACGGGACCAGATGGCTAGGTACTCCGTGCAGGCATTGCAGGTGAACATACTATCTGAAAAGATAGTATAGGGCCGTGGGAATTTGGCGGGGTGGGTGACTACATACGTGACTGCTGACAGTTCAGCATGCTGGGCGCTCATGGTGGTTGGGAGCTTTATGGCCCTGGCAATGCCTGCCTGGGGATCATAAATCCCGCACCCTGTGAGCCTTTCCCCCGCCACCACCGTGCTGGACCCGTCAACATAGATCTCCCGGCCGTGGGGATGGATCCCCACCCGGAGCCCTATGTCCACGTCCCAGACCCCCTCAACGGAGCAACAGTGGGCTTTCCCTGGATACAGCATGTTGGCTGCCAGTCGGGGCTCACACATCCCTTTTACTCTCAAATCCACCTGTGAGAGCATGAGGGTCCAGCCAGCAATACGTGCGCTGCTCACTGTCCCATCCTTAATTCTCCCATCCAGCAGCATCTGAGTGGGGGTGTGATGAGTGAGGAGGGTGATTGGGGACACTCCTGTGAACACCTGCAACTGCTTCACAGCCCAGTGGGTGGCCAGCAGATGCCTTTCACAGTTTGAGTAACCCCTCTCAACCTCAGTGAGGACCCTGGAGGAGTAGACCACCAGCCTCAGCTGGCCGTGCCGCTGTTGCATCAGCACAACACTTAAGCTATGCCCGCTGGCTGCTACCTCCAGGAAAGATTCCTTGCCCTCATCTACCGCTTCCAGGGCCGGAGCTTTCTGCAGTTCTCCCTTGAGGTGGGTAAACGCTGCATCACAGTCCTCATTCCACTCCCAATCCACACCTTTGCGCAGGAGCCGGAGTAGGGGGGGCTGCAATGGCTGCGTAACCCTTAATGAAGTTCCTGCAGTAGCCGGTCAGACCCAGGAACGACCTCACCCCTGTAACTGTAGTTGGAACCAGTAACTCCTGAACTGCCCTCCTCTTAGCCTCATCAATGGCTCTCTCCCCTGCCCGCACAGTCAGCCCCAGGAATTTTACCTCTGTCTGGCCGGTTTGTGCCTTCTTAGGGTTTACTTTAAAACCCTCCTCGTGCAGCAGTCCCAACAGCTCTGCCAGCAGGGGACCGTGCTCTTCCTCCGAATCGGAGAATAGCAGCAGGTCGTCCACGTACTGGACTAGCTGTCTGGGTCTGCTGAACTCTTTCAGGCAGTTGGCCATACACTGATGAAAAATGCTCGGGCTGTTGTGGAAGCTCTGGAGAAGACAGTTCCAGGTATACTGCTGTCCTTTGAATGTAAAGGCCAATTTGTACTGGTCCTGCCGCCGCAGCAGGGTGGACCAGAACCCATTCGAGATGTCCAGCACCGTAAAGACGGCTGCGGACGCGGGGATGGCTGTGACTAGGTCGGCTACGGCTGCCACTGTGCGCGCACAGGCAGGGATATTTTTATTGAGGACTCGGTAGTCCACTGTGGCCCTCCAAGAATTGTCCGGTTTCCTAACCGGCCAAAGTGGAGAGTTCACATGTGTGACTATTGGTCTCAACACTCCCTGTCTGACTAGAGATCCCATTGCGACCTCTAAGTCTGCTTTTGCCTCGCTGGGAAAATTATACTGCTTCTGGGGCTTAGACATGGGGTTCTCATCTACTCTGACCTCGACCCCATTTACCCGTCCATAGTCGTGCTTATGCCTGGCAAATGCCGCCAGATTGGCCCGCACAAACGCCTGATAGATCATCGGGGTGCCGTCTACCAGAGCGTCGAGGTCATATCCCTCCTTCGGCTTTACAGTGCAGCGGGAACCCTTCCCCTGCTTCCCCTGGATGACTGCTGTACCTTCCCCCTCCCCGGTGTCAGCTGTGCCCCACAGACAGTGGTTCCTCAGGTCGACCAGAATTTTCTGGTCGCTGAGGAAATCTTCCCCTAGGATGCCTTTACCCACTCCCTCCCAAGGCAGAAGGATACACTTCCACATGGTGTGGAGGGTGCCTATGTGTATCTGCAGTGGTTTGGAGAAGAAGCCCTCGCGTTCTTCTCCAGTGAAGCTGGTTAGGCAGTAGGGGATCACACTGGATAGGGGTGAGGTGGTCGGGTCGTCTACATGAACCAGGGTGCACGAGGCCCCTGTGTCCAGCAGATACTCCCCCCGGACCATCTCAACCCCCATCATGACATGTGGTCTGATCCACGCATCATAGGTGACCGAGCAGAGGTACACGGGTTCCTCGGGGTCTAGTCATTGGGGGGTGTTGGTCTGGGCCTGAGGGACTTCTCCCCCGGTCACGGCTGCGAACTTTCCAGTCTGGGTAAGGAGTGCCTGCAGAGCTGCGAGGAGACCCTCGAGTGGGGCGGCAGGGCTGGGCACAGCTGGTTTGAGAGGGCTTGCGGCCGCGGGGACTGGGGCTGAGGTTGGGGCCTGTGGACCTCTCTTTTCCTGCCTCAGATCCCGGCATTCCCTCCTCATGTGCCCTGTCTTCCCGCACCCGTAGCAAATCACCTCTCTGCCTGCCTGCCAATTCCCTTCTTGCCTCCACTCTCTCTTATCAGAGCTGGGGCGGATCTCACACACCTTCCCCTTGGTGGGTTTCTCCCCCGCCCCCCCCCGATTCTGCCATTGCGAAAAGAGAGGGTAAGCTGCCTCAGCACCGCCTCCTCTGTGGCTTGGGGGTCTCTGAAATCAAACCACAGGTTGGCCTGGGTGCGCAACTCAGGCAGAACATAAGAACATAAGAATTAGAAACAGGAGTAGGCCATCTCGCCCCTCCAGCCTGCTCCGCCAGGCTGTTGCCACCAGTGCACGCAGCCAGCGACCACGTCGGTGTGCATCCAGATGGGTTCAGTCCAAATTCCCCCCACTGGCTTCCTCATACACTGGCCACAGTCGATCAGTGAATGCCTGGGGGGTCTCCCCAGGTCTCTAGACAATGGCCTGTACCCAGTCGAACGGACAGCCGTCGTTCAACCCCATGGCCTCCAGGATATCTTCCTGGAGAGCGGCCACTGTTCACTGACCCCTCTTGCTCTCAGCAGAGAGAGCCTGACACAGGGCTGGGTCCAGTGAGAACAGGAGCAGTTTGCTCCATTTGGCCTCATCGCAGTCATTTATGTCTCCTGCCTGCTCTACTTCCATAAAGTGGACAGCGGGGTCTCCTTTTCGGGTAAGATTATTCACATGGGCCACCATCTGCCGCAGCTGGGTCGCACTGTGGGGAACCACGTACTGGTTCTGTAGGGGACCCTCAGCCTGACCCATTGCGGGTGGTCCGAATCTACTCTGCCTGATGGGGCACATTGGGGCTGGTACCGGAGGTTTAGATTCCAGCATTTCACCCTGCCTCTCCTCCGGGATCCCCAATGGGGTTGTGGGAGAGGGCCTGTAGGATTCTTCCTCCCTATCCTCCTCCCCACAGCCTGTTTCACTATGCTCCCCCTTCCGCACCTCGGCTGGGCTGATAAGGCACACCACTCCTTTACTGGGTGCCTTGCTTTCAGCCCAGCCAAGGGCTTTTGCCTCAGCTAGGGCCAGAGCTTTGGTGTCGAGTCTTGGGCACTTCCAGAGCTTTTGCTCCGGCTAGAACAAGGGCTGCTTTGGCTTCAGCCAGAGCCAGGGTGAGCCGATCAATTTGTTCCTGAAAGGAACAGTGATCCGCCTCTGCCCTGCTGTGGCACGCCTGAAACGCAGCCTGTCCCTGGAGACTCTTACCCTCCCCCAACCTTCCCTGGTTCTGAGCCTGGGCAAGTTCCTCCTGCAGTCCCCCGATGTAACCTTTTTCCTCAGTTACCTGGGACTGAAGGTACTCCCTGTGGTTGCGATAGCTTTCTCCATCCCTCTCTTATTCCTGCCTCTCCCACTTTAAATCCTGATCCAGCTTTTCCCTTTCTTTGCTGGTCTTTACTAGCTCCTCTCTCTGCTCAGCTAACTCTGTCTGCAGGACGTCTACCTGCCTGTCCAAGACCTGTATTTGCTTCTGAAAGAACATCAGCCACACTGCCTTTTCCATTGATCTTTTATGATTTTTACTCTGGGTCCATCTGTCTGCTGTGTCCTCAGTCCGTTCAGCCCTCAGCAGCACCTGCACCCACTTCCTTGAGCAGTTTATCCTTGCTGTAACATACCTAGCAATCCTGCCCTCCATTTTATACTCCTCTCCACCAAGACTGACTGTCTCTTCACCCTCACTCAATGCACATCCCTTCGTGGTCGCCATTTTAAGGGGAGCTTGGGGTGTGGATTCGAATCCACACTCCCCTGGGGTTCTGTACATGCGATTTATGAGGATGGGTGAGTAATGAGGCACCAGACACAGTGGGTAAAAGTACAAAATGGCTAATGTTGTTTATTTAGAATAGTAAACACCAAGATAGAGGGCATAGGAAGAGGTCATAAATAGCAGTAATGGCACAATCTCACTCAACAACACGAAAAATCTCGCAATAGGGAAGGGGAAAATAAGAGGTTAAAACATTCCACTCACACACAACCACACCTCCCACTTCCACCCTTCTTACCAATTCCTATCCTAAATTGAGTCTGTGAGGGGGTTTGGGCTATAATCACAATCCTATCAACTCCGAGGTTCTGGGGGCACTTATTTCAGCTCGGGGTCCCTCTGGGGTGGGTTTTACGTTGTTGATCATTTCGGTTTTCCTCCTCGATGTTGCGTCGGTTTCTTCTCTTTGCCTTTCGGTTGGCTCCTCAGCAAAAAGCTGCTGGAGTTAAGCACACCTTCCCCAGAGCGAGGGCCCTGTGAAAAACTGACTCAACTCCCAAAAGCTGACTCCAACCTCCAACCTCTGGTTGGTTTCCTTGCTCAGCTCAGCTGTGGGAAGTCACTGCCACTGCCTGCTGGTTTTCAGACTCGGTGGCTTCGTCTGCGGAACTGCTGCTTCTTCCTCTGGTGGGGCGAGAGCGAGAGGGATAGAGAGCTCCCTCTAGATACAAGCTGCAAGCTGCAAGCTCCAAACTCTCCAACTTCCAAAACCTCCCCCCTCTCCAAAACCTCCCCCACCTTCCAAAACCTCCAACCTCTCCAACTTCCTTGTGTGTTTTTGCAACTTTTCTTATAGTCCGTTCATGGGGTGTGAATGGCAGTTCGATGTGTATCCATCTGTCTGGAATGAAGATGATTGTTCACTATCTCAACAGAGGTGCCACTCTGATTGGGCTGGCCAAACTGATTGCATCAGACCTGTGGGCCTTTGTTTAATTATTCAAACTGATACCCTTTGTGTTGCCTTGTGTATTACTGGGGAGATTTTGCCTGTACAGGGTGGCCAGAGTCCCATCATCCTCTGTGGCTGTAGTTGGTCATTTTAAACATGGCATCTTCCCATTCTCCCTGCCACATGTGTCCGTGGTTGGTTTTGCAGAATTACAACCAAGATAAGCCCCACCGCCAGCAGCACCAGGCACACCAGCTACAGCAGCAAAAATACTACCAACCTTCTCTTCAATGACCCGGTGCTCCACAGGACAGAAGGCATCAGCATATGGCTACTGTGCGCCGGAGGCAAAGCCCCCAACACAGGATACAAAAGCATTCAATATGACTGAGCAGCAGTGCCAAAGGAGGTTCAGGCTATCAGGTCATTGCAGACATTTTCAGCTTACTGGAGCAAGACCTGCAACCCAATGGAGCTGGTGGACACTCCTTACCAGTGACTGTCAAAGTCACTTGCGCTCTCAACTTCTTCACCTCAGGCTCCTTCCAGTGATCTGCAGCAGACATTTGTGGCATCTCGCAGTCGGCTGCCCACAGATGCATCATACAGGTTACTGATGCCATGTTTAACAAGTCAGCTAATTATTTGAACTTTGCCACTGATGAAGCCTGTGTTACATAGGAACATAGGAACAGGAGTAGGTTATTGAGCCATCTCGAGTCTGTTCCGCCGTTCAATGAGATCATGGCTGATCTGCAACCTAACATCATGGACCCGCTGTTGGCTCGTATCACTTAATACCTTTGGTTAATAAAAAGCTATCAATCTCCGATTTACCATTAACAATTGATCTGGCATCAATTGCTGCTTGCAGCAGAGTGTTCCAAACTTCTACCTCCCATTGTGTGTAGAAGTGTTTCCTAATTTCACTCCTGAAAGGTCTGACTCTAACTTCTACACTATGCTCCCTTGTCCTAGAATGCCCAACCAGTGAATATAGTTTTCCCCTTTCTACCCTATCAGTTCCCCTTAATATCCTGAAAACTTTGATCAGATCACCTCTTAATCTTTTAAATTCTAGGGAATACAACCCTAGTTTGTGTAATCTCTCCTCATAACTTAACCCTTGAAGTCCAGGTATCATTCTGGTAAACCTACACTGCACTCCCTCCATGGCCAATATATCCTTCCTATGGTGTGGTGCCCAGAACTGCTCACAGTACTCCAGGTGTGGTCTAACCAGAGTTTTGTATAGCTGCAGCATAACTTCTACCCCCTTGTATTCTAGTCCTCTAGATATAAAGGCCAGCATTCAATTTGCTTTTTTGCTTAATTTCTCTACCAGTTCATGACATTTTAATAATCTATGTACATGGACCCCCAAGTCTCTTTGGACCTCTACTGTTTTTATCTTTTCACAATTTAGGAAGTACCCTGTTTTATCCTTTTTAGGTCCAAAGTGGATGGCTTCACATTTGCCTGCATTGAAATTCATTTACCATAGTTTTGCCCATTCACTTAATCTGTTGCTATCCCTTTATAATGTTATGCTTTTATCTACAGTGCCTACAATTCCCAATTTTTTTTCCCCAATTAACCTGGGTTTTTAGCTGTTTTTTTGCCTCTCCTAGGAGCTCGCATGGCTCCAGGTGAGGAGAACTCTGCTGTGTGACATCACAGATAAGGCAGGTAAGTGTCTGTGGGCTAAGTTTTTCTTTTAAGTTAACATAGAGCATATAACTAAATTCTAAAAGCTAACCTTTATTCATTTAACTAATTTAATAAACTATATAAGATAAATACTTTGATTAACACTAAACTAATTAATTAAATAAAATAATGGGAGAACAGGAGATGTGTTGCTGCTCCAATTTGTGGGAGCTTCTGGACATTTTGGTCCAGGGCGACTACATCCGCGGTAAGTGTCTGAGATTCGACGAACTTCGGCTCCGAGTTAAGGAGCTGGAGTCCGAGCTGTAGATATTGCGAGACATCAGGGAGGGAGAAAGTTACCTGGACCTTTTGCTCTAAGAGGCAGCCACACCCTCTAGATTAAATACTTTAGAATTGACACATGGTCAGGGACAGGAGGGTGTGACTGCGAGTGAAGCAGGTAAGGGGATCCACGAGGTAGTTTTGCAGGAGCCTCAGTCCCTGCACTTGTCCAATAGATTTGAGGTTCTTGCAACCCTTGTGGAAAAGTGTGCAGACTGTGGGGTGGTGCAGAAATCCATTCAAGTGGGGGGAATAAAGAGGAAGGTGGTTGTGGTAGAGGACAGTATAGTAAGGGTATAGATAAGATTCCCTGCAGCGAGAGCGTGCGTCCCGAAGGCTGTGTTGCCTACCCGCTGCCAGGGTAAAGGACATCTCCTCCGGGCTGGAGAAGAACTTGGAGTGGGAGGGGAAGGATCCAGTTGTCGTGTTACATGTAGGTACCAATGACATAGGTAGAACTAAGAAAGAGGTTCTGCTGAGTTTAGGTAGCTAGGGACTAAATTGAAAAACAGAAAATAAAGGTAATGCGTGGCTCAGAGGTTGGTGTGGGAGAAGTGGGTTTTGATTCATGGCACCAATATGTGGGAAAGAGAGAGCTGTTCCATGCCGACCGACTACACCTGAGCTATGCTGGGACCAGAGTTCTAGTGAACGGAATAACAAGAGAGCTAGACAGGGCTTTAAACAAAATAAGGGGGTGGAGGGGAGGGGGTTGGGGGGTGGGGGTGGTGGTGGTGGAGGAGGGCCCCAGTGGAGAGAAATCTAGAATGCTAAAGAGAAAAGAAAAGGAAGCAGTGCAGGAAAGTGATTGTGGTAATGATAACCAGATTATGTCAGGAAGGTACAGAGCATACAAACAAAAGAATGCACGAACAAATAGGGTTGAGGTAAGAAAAAATAGCGATAAAACAAATAGGGTTATATTACAAATAAATGTTAAGATGTCTAATAATGTTAAAAAGACAAATCCAAAAGCACTGTATCTAAATGTACGAAGCATTCATAATAAGCTAGATGAATTAACAGCGCAAATACATGTAAATGGATATGATATAGTTCCAATTATGGAGACATGGTTGCATGGTGACCAGGGTTGGGAACTGAAGATCCAAGGATATTCAATATTTAGGAAGGACAGGCAAAAAGGAAGAGGGGATGGTGTGGCGTCGTTAGTAAAGGATGAAATCAGTGCAATAGTGAAAAAGGATATTGGCTCAGAAAACCAAGATGTAGAATCAGTCTGGGTGGAGCTAAAGAGCACCAAAGGGCAGAAAACATTGGTGGGAGTTGTCTATAGGCCTCCAAATAGTAGTGGTAGTGTAGGGGATAGCATCAAAGAGGAAATTAGAGATGAATGTAACAAGGGTACAACAGTAATCGTAGGTGACCTTAATCTACATATAGACTGGCTAAACCAAATTAATTATAATACTGTGGAGGATGAATTCCTGGAGTGTGTACAAGATGGCTTTTTAGACCAGTACATTGAGGAGCCTACTAGGGAACAGGCTATCCTAGATTGAGCATTGTGCAATGAGAAGGGGTTAATTAATAGTCTTGTTGTGCGGGGTCCTTTAGGGAAGAGTGACCATAACATGATTGACTTCTTTATTAAGATGGAAAGTGAAGTTGTTCAATCCGAAACTAGGGTCCTAAATCTAAACAAAGAAAACTACGAAGGTATGAGGAATCATTTGGCTATGATAGATTGGGAAGATTCATTAAAAGGCATGACGGTGGATAGGCAATGGCTAACATTTAAGGAACGAATGCATAAATTACAAAAGTTATACATTCCTTTCTGGCGTAAAAACACAAAAGTTAAAGTGGCTAACAAAATAAATTAAGGATAATGTTAGATACAAAGAGGGGTCATACAAAGTTGCCAGAAAAAGTAGCAAGCCCGAGGACTGGGAGCAGTTTATAATTCAGCAAAAAAGGACCAAGTGGTTGATTAAGAGGGGAAAAATAGAATATGAGAGTAAACTTGCAAGGAACATAAAAAACAAATGCAAAAGTTTCAACAAGTATGGAAAAAGAAAAAGATTTGTGAAGACAAATGTAGGTCCTTTGCAGTCAGGAACGGGAGAATTTATAATGGGGAACAAGGAAATGGCAGAACAATTAAATAAATACTTTGGTTCTGTCTTCAGGGAAGAGGACATAAATAACGCCCCAGAAATGCTAGGGAACCAAGGGTCTAGTGAGCAAGAGGAAGTAAAGGAAATGATTATTAGTAAGAAAATAGTGCTGGAGAAACTAATGGGACTGAAGGGCGCTAAATCCCCAGGGCCTGATGATCTGCATCCCAGAGTACTAAAAGAGGTAGCCATGGAAATAGTAGATGCATTGGTTGTCATCTTCCAAAATACTATAGATTATGGAACAGTTCCTGCAGATTGGAGGATGGCAAATATAACCCCGCTATTTAAAAAAGGAGGGAGAGAGAAAACGGGGAACTACAGATCGGTGAGTTTAACATCAGTAGTAGGGAAATTGCAAGAGTCTATTATAAAGGATGTGATAATGACACACTTGGATAATATCATACAGGATTAGACAAAGCCAACATGGATTTATAAAAGGAAAATTGTGTTTGACAAACCTACTGGAGCTTTTTGAGAATGTAACTGATAGAATAGATAAGGGAGAACCAGTGGATGTAGTGTATTTGGATTTTCAGAAGGCCTTTGATAAAGTCCCACATAAGAGGTTAATGTGCAAAATTAAAACTCATAGGATTGGGGGCAATATACTGGCATGGATTGAAAATTGGTTAAATGACAGGAAACAGAGAGTGGAAATAAACGGGTCTTTTTCGGGGTGGCGGACAGTGACTGATGGGATACCACAAGGATCAGTGCTTGGGCCCCAACTATTCACAATATATATAAATGATTTGGATGAGAGAACCAAGTGTAATATTTCCAAGTTTGCTGACGGCACAAAACTGGGTGGGGTTGTAAGTTGTGAGGAGGATGCAAAGACGCTGCAAGGTGATTTAGATAGGTTGGGTAAGTAGGCAAATACATGGCAGATGCAGTATAATGTGGATAAATGTGAAATTATCCACTTTGGTAGGAAAAACATAAAGACAAAGTATTATTTAAATGGTGATGGCTTGGGAAATGTTGATGTACAGAGGGATCTGGGTGTCCTTGTACACTAGTCATTGAAAGAAAACATGCAGGTGCAGCAAGCAGTTAGGAAGGCAAATGGTATGCTGGCCTTCATTGCAAGAGGATTTGAGAACAGGAGCAAGGATGTCTTACTATAGTTATACAGGACCTTGGTGAGACCGCACCTGGAGTATTGTGTGCAGTTTTGGTCTCCTTACTAAGAAAGGATATACTTGCCATAGAGGGAGTTCAACGAAGGTTCACCAGACTGATTCCTGGGATGGCAGGACTGTCGTTTGAGGAGAAATTGGGTCGACTAGGCCTGTATTCACTAGCGTTTAGAAGAATGAGAAGTGATCTCAGTGAAACGTATAAAATTCTGATGGGACTGGACAGACTGGATGCAGGAGGATGTTTCCCTGGCTGGGAAGTCAGGAACAAAGGGTCACAGTCTCAG
The DNA here is from genome assembly GCF_044704955.1 of Pristiophorus japonicus. Lineage (NCBI taxonomy): Eukaryota > Metazoa > Chordata > Chondrichthyes > Pristiophoridae > Pristiophorus > Pristiophorus japonicus. The sequence continues at coordinate 220,940,278 of NC_091978.1, forward strand.
GATACGGGGTAGGAAATTTAGGACTGAGGTGAGGAGAAATTTCTTCACTCAGAGGATGGTGAACCTGTGGCATTCTCTACCACAGAAGGCTGTGGAGGCCAAGTCACTGAATACATTTAAAAAGGAGATAGATAGATTTCTAGAAACAAAAGACATCAAGGCATAAGGGGAGAAAGCAGGAATATGGTGTTGAGATAGTGGATCATATTGAATGGTGGTGCAGGCTCGAAGGGCCAAATGGCCTACTATTGCTCCTATTTTCTATGTTTCTATATTTACAATGCCACCAATCTTTCTGTCATTGGCAAATTTGGTTATATGACTTTCTATGTCATCACCTAAGTCGTTAATAAATACTGTGAATAGTTGAGGCCCCGGCACAGATATCTGCGGGAAACCAGTAATCACATCCTGCCAGTTTGAGTACCTGCCCATTATCCTCACAGAGTGGGTGCTCAGCTTTGCCGCTCTGGATGGCGTCCCATGCATGCAGGGTATCATCGACTGCACACATGTCACCATCAGGGCACCCCCAAATCACCCAGGAGTGTTTGTGAACCACAAGTGCTTCCACTCCCTCACTGTGCAGCAGTGGTCCACAACCAAAGGAAAATCATCATGCACGTGAGTGCCAAATTGTCAGCTGTCATGACTCTTTCGTGCTGTGCCAGTCCACCCTCCCTCAGCTCTTTGTTCTGCCAAACACACCTACCTGCTGGCTACTTGGAGACAAGGGCTATCCACTAAAGACGTGGCTCATGACACCCTTGAGGAGGCCAAGCAATGAGGCCAAGGAGTGTTATAATGAAAGGCACATGTCAGATGCGCTTCAGATGCCTTGACAGATCTGGAAGAGCCCTTCAGTGCACAACAGCCATGGTCTCCAGAATCATTGTCGTCTGCTGCGCGTTGCACAACATAACGCAGCAGCGAGTATTAGAGTTGCATGAGGAACAAGGCACACATCCCAGAGCCTCTTCAGAGGAATAGGAGAAGGAGGAGCGTCAAGTGGAAGATGAGGAGGAAGAGCAGGAGGATCATTTTCCAGTCCACTTTGGATTTGGTCATGGTGCCGGAGGATTGGAGGACTGCTAATGTAGTACCCTTGTTTAAGAAGGGAGAAAGGGATAGGCCGAATAATTACAGGCCTATCAGCCCAACCTCAGTGGTGGGAAAATTATTGGACAAAATCCTGAAAGACAGGATAAATCTACATTTGGAAAGGCAAGGATTAATTAGGGAAAGTCAGCACGGATTTGTTAAGGGAAGATTGTGTTTGACTAACCTGATTGAATTTTTTGAGGAGGTAACCAAGAGGGTCGATGAGGGCAGTGTGTATGATGTAGTATCTATGGACTTTAGCAAAGCTTTTAATAAGGTCCCACATGGTAGACTGGTCATGAAGGTTAAGGCCCATGAGATCCAGGGCAAAGGGACAAGTTGGATCCAAAATTGGCTTGGAGGTAGGAAGCAAAGGGTAATGATTGATGGATGTTTTTGTGACTGGAAGGATGTTTCCAGTGGGGAGTCCGCAGGGCTCAGTACTGGGTCCTTTGCTTTTTGTGGTATATATCAACAATTTAGTTTTGAATATAGGGAGTATGATTAAGAAGTTTGCAGACAACACTAAAATTGGCTGTGTGGTTGATAATGAAGAGGAAAGTCATGGGCTACAGGAGGGTATCAATCTACTGGTCAGGTGGGCAGAGCAGTGGCAAATGGAATTTAATTCAGAGAATTGTGAGATGATGCACTTTGGGAGGGCTAATAAGGAAAGGGAATATACATTAAGCGGTAGGCCACTTAATAGTGTAAATGAACAAAGGGACCTTGGAGTGCTTGTCCACAGATCCCTGAAAGTAGCAGACCAGGTGGATAAGGTGGTTAAGAAGGCATATGGAATGCTTGCCTTTATTGGCCAAGGCATAGAATATAAGAGCAGGGAGGTTATGCTTAATTTGTATCATACTTTTGTTAGGCCACAGCTGGAGTACTGCGTGCAGTTCTGGTCGCCGTATTATAGGAAGGACGTGATTGCATTAGAGAGGGTGCAGAGGAGATTTACTAGAATTCTGCCTGGAATGGAGAATCTTAGTTATGAGGACAGATTGGCTAGGCTGGGTTTGTTCTCATTGGATCAGAGGAGGTTGAGAGGAGACCTTATTGAGGTGTACAAAATATTGAGGGGCCTGGACATAGTGGATAGTAAGAGCCTATTTCCATTGCTGGAGGGGTCTATTATGAGGGGCATAGTTTTAAGGTGGTTGGTGGAAGATTTAGAGGGGATTTGAGGGGGGGCTTCTTTATGCAGAGGGTTGTGGGGATCTGGAACTGGCTGCCTGGAAGAGTGGTGGATGCAGAAACCTTCACCACTTTTAAGAGATTGTTGGATGGGCACTTAAAGTGCTGTAACCTGCAGGGTTACGGACCTAGAGCTGGTAATTGGGATTAGTTTGGATGACCTTTTGTTGGACGGCGCAGTTATAATGGTAAGTACTGCAGGGAATCGAATACGGCCAGGATGATCTCCTGGACTAGTTTCGATCACCCTGGATGGGTCGGAGAGGAATTTTATCAGATTCTTTCTCCCTAAATTGGCCTGGGTTTTTATCTGGTTTTTGCCTCTCCCAGGAGATCACATGGCTCCAGTTGGGGTGGAGTGTAGAATGTTTTAGTATAAGGGGTGTCGCAATTATGTGAGGTGGACTGTTTGGGCTGGGTGCTCTTTGCCTTTCCGTCATTGTTCATAGGTTTATATGTAATCTTTAGGGCTGCTGACCAAGGGCTGTGCGGCTCATTGTTGGCCGGTGTGGACACGATGGGCCAAAATGGCCTCCTTCTGTGCTGTAAATTTCTATCTTGCTATGTTTCTATGAACCTGAGGCCCAGATGGCACCAGCAGTGGTGCATATTGCTGCCTGGGAGGCCAGGGATGGCCTCATCATGGCCAGATTTACTTAACTTCCTGCATTGCACCCATATGGCTGCCACATACTGTACCAGGATTCCCCCCCTCCCCCCGCTCCCCCCGCCAAGAACACCAGAAAGCAACCCGACAATGACCAAGACATTCCTTTCACACTGACCCCCATTGCTGGAGGTTATATAATGTCTCACCATTCATTTCAACTCACAAAGCCACATCCAAAATAGCAGACAAACAGGCTTAACTGTAAAGTGTGAAAATGAATACTTTTGTATGTGTGGTAACAGTAACGGAACCATAACAATAACACTTCTTCATAGATCCATGTTGATACCCTTGTGCAATACGGATTGTGGCTCTTTTCTTTTCCACGTGCTTCTACAAAGTGCACCCCCTGTGGATTCAGCAGGAGTAGAGGCAGGCTGCTCACTTCCCTGCTGCGACTGGTTAGACACTTTTGGTGGACGTCCTCTGGGTTTCGGAGCCTGAGAGGGCCGCGCCCAAAACTGCTCCTCCTGCAACTGTGCAGGGGCAGACTCGGCTATCGGGATCCGAGGCAGCATGTGGGGCTCTGACTGAGGGGGAGGTATCGGGGGAGAAGTGGGAGCACTTTGAGCAGAGCCTCCACTTCCATGTCCCCTCTCACCATCATCCCTCTCATGGGCCACCCATACCTCCCTGCTAGCAAGGAGCTGGAGAGCACCTTGCTGCACAGCAGTGAGGCCATGAGGACCAAAGTCTGCGGTTAGATCCCTCCTAGAGAGGAGCTCCATGAGCCTCTGCCATCTGTTCTCCACAGCTAGCATGTCATGATGTGATGGTGCATTAACTGCTCCATGCAGGTGGCCATCCTTTCAATGGAACAGCACATCGTCACCATTGCCTGCGACATGGTGGTGCTTATGTCGGAGAGGGACTCCTCCATTCTCTGCACATTTGCAGACATCGCGGTTGCAAAGCCTGTCAGAGTGTCCTGCATTTCTTGCTGCCCCTCCAGCATCACCCTCTTTCTCTGAGGCTTGCATCTGCATACAGCTCAGCAGAACTTGGAGCATCCTGCACCCTCTGGCAAGGACTCTTCACTGCTGTCCCTGTCAACACCATCTGCTGTTGCTCACTTGTGAAGTGTGAGACACCTGGTGACAACACTACTCTATCTCGCACAGGACCCACCGAGGTGTGCATATCTGCTCTGGTGCTGGGTGCACTTGGGTCTGCTGACGGTGCATCCTCAGAGGCTGGAGGCTGGACAGTGGTGGGGGGGGGGAGGGCGGTGAGGTGTGTTCAGGGTGTGGTTTGATGGACGTATGGGAGAATAAAAAGATGATTTGAAATGTTATATTAAGAATGGTTAACAATACCATTATGCACATGATGAACATTCACTGGCTGCTGACATCAGTCTCCATATGAGTAATTGCTTTATGCCATGTGGCTGCATGAGATGTAATTCTATCACCAGGTTGTTGAGAGGTTCCTTTCTCTCCATCTCCCACCTCCAGCAGCTCTGCAACTCTCCAGACCTCCAGGGCTACCTCCTCTTCTGCAGTCAAAGTACTGATGGATGGAGGGCCACCTCCAGTTAACTCCCTCTCTCTGTTGTTATGGGCTCTTTTCCTGCAAGAAGGGAAAGAAGAGAACTTTGAGTGAGAGTGATGGAATGAGTGTGAGGAATGGATGGGTTACATCTGTAGAAGGTGAATGAGAGAGTTGTGTAACATTGCCGAATGGCCTTTTTCCTGAGGTGTTACTTGGTAAGATTACATTAGGATGAGGATGAGAGTGAGGGGTGGTTAATCAGATGGGGATGTGAGTATGTATATAGAAATTACCTGGATTCTGGGGAGGTCCCAGCAGATTGGAAAACTGCAAATGTAATGCCCCTATTTTAAAAAAGGAGGCCGACAAAAAGCAGAAAACTATAGACCAATTAGCCTAACATCTGTGGTTGGGAAAATGTTGGAGTCCATTATTAAAGAAGCAGTAGCAGGACATTTGGGGAAGCAAAATTCGGTCAGGCAGAGTCAGCATGTATTTATGAAGGGGACAAATTTGACAAATTTGCTGGAATTCTTTGAGGATGTAATGAACAGGGTGAATAAAGGGGATAAGGTGGATAAGGTGTATTTGGACTTCCAGAAGGCATTTGACAAGGTGCCACATAAAAGGTTACTGCACAAGATAAAAGTTCACGGGGTTGGGGGTAATATATTAGCATGGATAGAGGATTGGCTAACTAGCAGAGAACAGAGAGTCGGGATAAATGGTTCATTCTCTGGTTGGAAACCAGTAAGTAGTGGGGTGCCGCAGGGATCAGTGCTGGGACCCCAAATATTTACAATCTATATTAATGACTTGGAAGAAGGGACTGAGAGTAACATTGCCAAGTTTGCTGATGATACAAAGATGGGAGGAAAAGCAATGTGTGAGGAGGACACAAAAAATCTGCAAAAGGACATAGACAGGCTAAGTGAGTGGGCTAAAATTTTGCAGATGCAGTATAATGTCGGAAAGTGTGAGGTCATGCACTTTGGCAGAAAAAAATCAAAGAGCAAGTTATTGTTTAAAGGGAGAAAGATTGCAAAGTGCTGTAGTACAGCGGGATCTGGGGGTACGTGTGCATGAAACACAAAAGGATAATATGAAGGTACAGCAAGTGATCAGGAAGGCCGATGGTATCTTGGCCTTTATTGCAAAGGAGATGGAGTATAAAAGCAGGGAAGTCTTGCTACAGCTATATAAGGCATTGGTGAGGCCACACCTGGAATACTGCGTGCAGTTTTGGCTTCCATATTTACGAAAGGATATACTTGCTTTGGAGGCAGTTCAGAGAAGTTTCACTTGGTTGTTTCCGGGGATGAGGGGATTGACTTATGAGAAAAGGTTGAGTAGGTTGGCCTCTACTCATTGGAAGTCAGAAGAATGTGAGGTGATCTTATCGAAACGTATAAGATTATGAGGGGGCTTGACAAGGTGGATGCAGAGAAGATGTTTCCTCTGGTGGGGGAGACTAGAACTAGAGGGCATGATCTTAGAATAAGGGGCCGCCCATTTAAAACAGAGATGAGGAGAAATTTCTTCTCTCAGATGGTTGTAAATCTGTGGAATTCGCTGCCTCAGAGAGCTGTGGAAGTTGGGACATTGAATAAATTTAAGACAGAAATTGACAGTTTCTTAAATGATAAGGGGCTATGGGGAGCGGGCGGGGAAGTGGAGCTGACTCGATGATCAGATCAGCCATGACCTTATTGAATGGCGGAGCAGACTCGAGGGGCCGCATGGCCTACTCGAGTTCCTATTTCTTATGTTCTTATTTTCTTATGTTCTTTTGAAAGTGGGATGGCGGATGTGCAAGGTGTGTTGCTGTGAGTAATGAAGTGCAAGAGTAGGATTGGGAAGGCAGAGTGATGGGAAAATGGTGGCAGGCACATCAGGATGAAGGTGGGTGTGGCTTTGCACTCACCTTTCATGATCTCATCAGATCATTGAATCTCTTCCTGCACTGTACCCATGTCCTCGTGACAACATCCTTGCTGTTAACCTCCTCAGCAATGTCGAGTCATGCCCTTCTCGTCTCTTGGGGAGGTCTCTTCCGCCCATCAGCAGGGAAGAGGACCTCCCTGCGTGCTCTGACTCTCTCCACCAGAATATGTAGTGAGTCATCCAAAAAGCGGGGTGTAGCCCTCTGACTTTGGGAACTCATTTTTCTAATTCTCAGAAAGAACACACTCCTCTCCAATACTCCCTCCACACTCCTACATGAACCTTCAACTGTGATATGGCCAAGGCTGCTTTAAATATTCTTGCTGGAAATGTTTCATCAATGACATCGTCAGACCCACACCATATAATAGGACCGGCAAATGTGCACGACTAGTTTAATAGGGGCCATTAACTGAAAGTCGCAGTGGAGAACGCGCTATACACATCTTCGTATTCCTGAACACGACGCGACCCGTACCCATGCTCCCGTCTCAAAGGTAAAAATTCCAGCCATGGTCTTCTTTCCCTAAAGGTGTGGAATCTGTAAGAACATTGGGTACAGGAAAAAATTTACATCTTCTGCTTAACACTCGTCTTCTGCTTTCGTATGGTAGAAGCAAAGCAAATCAAATGTCACTATCTAAGGCCAAAGCTTCTTGTGTAACAGATTTCCTCAGAGGGCAGTGCTCAATGATGTGCTTCAGGGTCTGATTCGGAGCTCCACAGTCACATGATGGAATGCTTTAATCTTCCATCGATGGAGAAGATGGCAGCATCTACCATGACCGGTTCTGAGACGGCTGATGGCTGCTCACTGTTTGCGAGGAAGGTTTGATGCTTCAGGTTATACTGTGGGGTCTTTTAACTATCATGCTTTTCAGGCTGTGATACCTGTTTTGATGAAGTGGCAAAGCACTAATTATTGACTAGTTAGTATAGCAAAGCTATATAAATGTTCCTTGTAACTCAGCAGCTAATGATTGGTTATGGTTATCTTGGCACTGCAATACATGTTGCAGCCATACAAAGGCAGTTAAAGAATTATTCTTCATGCACATTAAGCATCAGAAGATCATCCAAGAGTAATAAGCAACTCTCCAGATATGTTACCCATTAACCTCTTTCAACAAATGTTTGGTCATGAATTGTGATTCAAGAATAAAGTAAAATATATTCCAGTGCATAAAACAGCTGAAAATCTTGGCGACCTGATATATATCAGACCAAGATTCATGTAGTAACCAGCAGATCTATTTTCCTCTTTGCCGATTTTTGGCGCCCAAGAGGATGTACGGCCGATTTTTTTGTGCCCGTTTGCGCCGAAAAAAAAATACAATTTTCGCCAAAGTAAAATGTAATTTTGGCGCTGTGGTACCCGAAGTTAAATCTGGGGGTGGAGCTTCACGTGAGCATGCGCCGGGAAAAAAAAAAGTTTTCCATGTGATGGGTGTGTCCGCGCATCAACAGTGAACAGCCTGGTCTGGATCAGCAGCTTGTGAGAACACTTTGGGATCAGAGCTGGATTTGGACGCTTAAATTTAGCTGCAAAAGATGGATCCAAGGGAAGGAGAAGGAGAAGGACAAGGACAAGGAGAAAGGGAAGGGGGAAGGGCCAAGATATTTCAAGATAAGAAATAGAGTCCCTGGTAGACATCATTGAGAGGAGATGGGATGTGCATGAGAACAAAGGAAGAATGGGACAAAAGAAACTGAAACCCTCTCTGCTCGCAAAACTTTGGGAACATGTTGCAGAAGAATTCAATGCAGTGGCCATGACCCCGAGAAGCGGTGTGCAGGTCAAAGAGAAGTGGCAGGACCTTTGCCAAGCAGTTACCATAAGTATTTATGTACTGCAGTTACATTTGTAAATGTGACGAATGTGTGTGTGTGTGTGTGTGTGTGTGTGTGTGTGTGTGTGCTTGTGGCCACCACAGAAGGACCCTCTCTTAAAAAGTAATATTTTTATCTTTGCAGAGGAAGGTGTCACAGATCAACTGAGAAAGGTCAAAAACTGGAGGAGGTGCACCAAGTAGGCTGCAACTAACAGCCGTGGAACAGAGGATTGTTGATATGATTACATCTCGCAAGAGAAGATCAACCACCAATGGGCCCAGTTTACCGATAAAGGGTAAGCCCTGCCGCATACTCATGTCACCCTGCCCCCTCTGCCCCCTCCCCTGCTGCTAACCAAACATCTGCTCTGTATGTTTTGCAGATGTTGCGCATCAGGAAGAGATAGAACCTGGAGCAGAAGATCAGGAAGCCGTCAATCCAGATATTCTTCATCAACTTCAGGACGAGGATGGGCTGGACAATGAAGGACAACAGGAAGACCTCAATGATGAGATGACATTGCAACTGGAGCCAGTGAAGCCCCTGAGGACTCCAAGCCCTTTGCTGAGCGATACAACCGACGCAACATTTCATGGAGTACAGTCTAAGGCTGCAGGTCCCAGTGGGTTGCAGCAAGCCACACCTGGGAGACAGTTGAGGAGGGTGGGAAGGAGAGCTCAACCTGAAATGCAAGATGCAGGGGACATAGGACAGATCATAGGAATGAGTGGGGAGAGCATTGAGCTAACGCGATCGCTCCTGGCCACCATGGGTGGGGTGAGGGTAGAATTAGGGGGACTTTCAGTAGAAGTAGCAACACTGTCTGGAGGAATGGAAGCAGTGTCGAGACAGATGAGGGAGAGGATGTTGGAGATGAGGGAGGGGATGTCGAAGATGAGGGAGGGGATGCCGGAGATTAGGGAGGGAATGTTGGAGGCAGCTGGTGCAGTGTCAGGACAGATTAGGGAGGGAATGTCGGAGATAGCTGCTGCAATAAGTGGACACACCCAGGCTGTCATTGTCCAACAGCAATTGGCAGCATCAACTGCTGACACTCACTTTCCAATCTCCAGACCAAAGTCAGGTAGTGTGCCGTGGGTTCACCGACAGGCTGAAGAAGAGTCCGACGATGAACCTGGGTCTTCCACAATGTTGTCTACTGGGTCTGTCCCTGTACAACCCCACCAACAACAAATGCGCCTTCGTGCAGAAAGCAGAAAAAACCTTGGGGTCCTGGTGAGGAAGCAGAAGTCTGAGACAAGGGGCATGGGTAGGGGTAGAGGCAACAACAGGGGCAAGAGGGGCGCACAGCACTAAGGTCTTTGAATAAGGGGGAGGAGAGATGGCTGCAGCTAGAGTTTGTTTGTTTGTTTGTTGCTGCTACTTGTTGTTTTCTTCATTGAAAAGTTTAAAGTTTGATACAAACTTTTTTATTAGAGTGAAGTAAAACTGTACAAATAGAAACATAGAAACATAGAAAATAGGTGCAGGAGTAGGCCATTCAACCCTTCGAGCCTGCACCGCCATTCAATGAGTTCATGGCTGAACATGCAACCTCAGTACCCCATTCCTGCTTTCTCGCCATACCCCTTGATCCCCCTAGTAGTAAGGACTATATCTAACTCCTTTTTGAATATATTTAGTGAATTGGCCTCAACAACTTTCTGTGGAAGAGAATTCCACAGCTTCACCACTCTCTGGGTGAAGAAGTTTCTCCTCATCTTGGTCCTAAATGGCTTACCCCTTATCCTTAGACTGTGACCCCTGGTTCTGGACTTCCCCAACATTGGGAACATTCTTCCTGCATCTAACCTGTCTAAACCCGTCAGAATTTTAAACGTTTCTATGAGATCCCCTCTCATTCTTCTGAACTCCAGTGAATACAAGCCCAGTTGATCCAGTCTTTCTTGATATGTCAGTCCCGCCATCCCGGGAATCAGTCTGGTGAACCTTCGCTGCACTCCCTCAATAGCAAGAATGTCTTTCCTCAAGTTAGGAGACCAAAACTGTACACAATACTCCAGGTGTGGCCTCACCAAGGCCCTGTACAACTGTAGCAATACCCCCCTGCCCCTGTACTCAAATCCCCTCGCTATGAAGGCCAACATGCCATTTGCTTTCTTAACCGCCTGCTGTACCTGCATGCCAACCTTCAATGACTGATGTACCATGACACCCAGGTCTCGTTGCACCTCCCCTTTTCCTAATCTTGCGGTCACCATTCAGATAATAGTCTGTCTCTCTGTTTTTACCACCAAAGTGGATCACCTCACATTTATCCACATTATACTTCATCTGCCATGCATTTTCCCACTCACCTAACCTATCCAAGTCACTCTGCAGCCTCATAGCATCCTCCTCGCAGCTCACACTGCCACCCAATTTAGTGTCATCCGCAAATTTGGAGATACTACATTTAATCCCCTCGTCTAAATCATTAATGTACAGTGTAAACAGCTGGGACCCCAGCACAGAACCTTGCGGTACCCCACTAGTCACTGCCTGCCATTCTGAAAAGTACCCATTTACTCCTACTCTTTGCTTCCTGTCTGACAACCAGTTCTCAATCCACGTCAGTACACTACCCCCAATCCCATGTGCTTTAACTTTGCACATTAATCTCTTGTGTGGGACCTTGTCGAAAGCCTTCTGAAAGTCCAAATATACCACATCAACTGGTTCTCCCTTGTCCACTCTACTGGAAACATCCTCAAAAAATTCCAGAAGATTTCCCTTTCACAAATCCATGCTGACTTGGACCTATCATGTCACCTCTTTCCAAATGCGCTTTCCAAATGTTCAATAAACCTAATTATTTTTTAAATTTAAGCAGAATCCTTAACATTATTTTTTGAATTAAAGCAACATAAACCAACACAACATTACGCACTTAGGATGTACATTATTTTTTCACACTAACAGGTGCAAAGAGTCAACACTGTCGGGCCGTTTAGCCTTCAGGCAGCAAAGCGATCACGGATTAGCCGCTGACGCAAGTCTCTCGGTACGGCTATAGGTGCACGAGGCCGTCTCCTCCGCCGTCGTCCTGCGGGTTGACGTGGTGGTAGGGGTTCGTCCTCCTCCTCCCACTGCTGGTCTTCTTCATCCTCCCGCTGCTGCTGCTCCTCCTCCTCGACCGCATTGTCAGCCTCCTCGTCTTCTTCTTCCTTCCCCCTCCCCTTCTCCCCTCAGGAAGATCAATGTCCAGGGCCTGGCCCCTCATGATGGCCAAGTTGTACAGCATGCAGCACACGACAGTGAACAAACCGACGTGGTGAGGGGCATATTAAAGATAGCCTCCAGAGTGGTCCAGGCATTGGAAACGCTGCTTCAGTGTGCCAATAGTCCGCTTTATGATGCTCCATGTTGTTATGTGCGACATCTTGTACCAAAGCTCTGGCTCAGTGCGGGGATTGCGTAGGGGGGTCATAAGCCAGGTGGTGAGTCTGTACCCTTTGTCCCAGAGCAACCAGCTGTGCCCTTCTGGCAGCTCCTGAAACATCGTAGATATAACGCTCTCGCGTAGGATGAAAGCATCATGGATGCTACCTAGGTATTTGGCATTGACTGAAATGATCCGATGCAGACCGTCACATAGAAGTTGCACATTGAGGGAATGGGACCCTTTCCTGTTGTGATAAACCTCAGAGTCATCCAAAGATGCTCTCAAGGCGATGTGGGTACAGTTGAACGCACCCTGTACCTTTGGGAAGCCAGCATTTCTGGAGAACCCCGCAGCCCTGTCTCGCATTGCCTGTATGGTCATAGGGAAATTGATGAACTGGTCCCTTTCAGCATACAGTGCAGCAGTCACCTGTTGAATGCAGCAATGTGTGGCGTGCTGCGAGATGCAGTGTATGTCCCCAGTTGCTGCTTGAAATGAGCCAGAAGCATAAAAGGCAAGTGCTGCAGCGACCTTCACTTCCACAGATAGGGCAGTTCTCCTGCCACTTCTTGGCTGTATATCTGCCCTGAAAAGCTGGCAGATCTCTGTGATGACATACTTTCTAAATTGCAGCCTACAAATGCAGTCTGCCTCATTCAGGTGTAGGTATGAGCACCCTGCAGATTCGATCAGGGTATGGCCACCTCCCCATTAATGCCTGAGCGATCTGGTTTGTGCGATGAGGGTGTCGTCGCATTATCCGTCGCCTCTATATGCCATGCACGTAAACCAACCTTACTACATAAGGCATAGTAATATTTGCATCCATAATTATTATTTTTAACTTTGTTATTCTTGTTATTGTGAGACTTACTGAAGGACAGCACACACACCTTTGCTGGGTGATGCCCAAGCAGAATGGACCACACTCTGGTCTGTGCGCATCCTGAATCTCAGTTTTTCAAAATTACCGTAGCTACCAAATTCGAACAGATTTTTTCAGTATCAGCGTGCATCAGGTTGAGATGCATCAGCTCAGATTAACATAAGAGACCAACTACATTTCTGGCAACATGAGTACAAAAGGCAACCATGTTACCTATTCAATGACACAGTAATGAGGTGTGAATTGCAAAGGTGAAATGTAGGGACATGAAAAAATATAAAGGCTATGCTTTGAATGCAGCAAATGACCAACAACCTGAAATGGAGACTGGAGTGAGCAGTACAGACAGAAATGTGCAGTAGATCTAAGTTTGCAAGTATAGCATCTTTGCTTTGTAACATTTTAAAGTTTCCATGAGATGTCGTCAGTAATGTAGATTTAGTTGCTGAATTAGTGTGGAACATTTCTCAGTGAGCAGATCTGTGCCTGTATAAAAGCAAAATACCGCGGATGCTGGAATCTGAAATAAAAGCAGAAAATGCTGGAAATCTCAGCAGGTCAGGCAGCATCTGTCGAGAAACAGAGTTAACATTTCAGGTCGATGACCCTTCGTCAGAACTGGAGAATGTTCGGAAAGAACATTCTTAAGAAGCACTGAAAGGAGAGGGGAAGAAAGAACAAAATCTGTGATAGATTGGATGATCGGCGAGATTAAAGAGGCAAAAGAGATGATGGCCCAAATTCAAATGGTAATGCCAGGAGTTAGAAAAACATTAGTCAAGATAGGGTGTGAATGTCGGGATAATGACCAACTGCCATTAGAGACAAGGAGAAAAAAAGAAACAGGTTCTGGGCTGGGGTTGGGGGGCGGCGGGAAGAGGGAGCCAAAGATTGGCAGCCGTTACGCTCTGAAATTGTTGAACTCGATGTTGTGTCCTAAAGGCTGTAAAGCACCTAAACAAAAGATGAGGTGCTGTTCCTCGAGCTTGCGTTGAGCTTTGTTGGAACAGTGCAGGAGACCGAGGACAGAGAGGTCAGAGTGGGAATGAAGTTGAGAATTAAAGTGACAGGAAACTGGAAACTCGGTGTCACACTTGCGGACTGAACGGAGGTGCTCCGCAAAGCGGTCACCCAATCTACGCTTGGTCTGCCCAATGTAGAGGAGACCACATCGTGAGCAGCGAAAACAGTATCCTAAACTGAAAGAAGTACAAATAAATCGCTGTTTCACCTGGAAGGAGTATTTGGAACCCTGGATAGTGGGAAGGGAGAATTTAAATGGGCAGGTGTTGCTTCACCTGTACTTGCACGGAAAGGTGCTGTTGGAAGGGGAGTGGCTGCTGGGGGTGTCTCGCGGATGGAGCGGTCCTTTTGGAATGCTGAGAGGGGAGGGGAGGGGAAGCTCTGATTAGTGGTGGGATCATGCTGGAGGTGGCAGAAATAGTGGAGGATGAACGTGGAGGCTGGTAGGGTGAAAGGTGAGGTCAAGGGGAACCCTGTCATGGTTCTGAGAGGGTGGGGAAGGGGTGAGAGCAGAGGTGCGGGAAATAGAACGGACATGGCGGAGTGGCATCCGCTGTTGAGGAAAAAGGAAGACATGTCAGAAGCGCTAGTGTGAAAGGTGGCATCATCAGAGCAGATGCGATGGAGATGGAGCAACTTGGAGAATGGAATGGAGTCCTTACAGGATGCGGGGTGGGAGGAAGTGTCGTCCAGGAGTCAGTGGGCTTATAGTGGATACTGGTCGAAAGTATATCCCCAGAGATGGAGATGGAGAAGTCGAGGAAGGGAAGGGAAGAGTCGGAGATGGACCATGTGAAGGGGAGGGAAGGGTGGAATCATGCTGGACGTGGCGGAAATCTTAGAATAAGGGACCGGCCATTTAAAACTGAGATAAGCAGGAACGTTTTCCCTCAGAGGGTTGTAAATCTATGGAATTCGCTGCATGAGAGAGCTGTGGAAGCTGGGTTGTTGAATAAATTTAAGACATAGAAACGTAGAAACATAGAAAATAGGTGCAGGAGTAGGTCATTCGGCCCTACGAGCCTGCCCCACCATTCAATAAGATCATGGCTGATCATTCACCTCAGTACCCCTTTCCTGCTTTCTCTCCATACCCCTTGATTCCTTTAGCCGTATGGGCCATATCTAACTTCCTCTTGAATATATCCAATGAACTGGCATCAACAACTCTCTGCGGTCGAGAATTCCACAGGTTAACAACTCTCTGAGTGAAGAAGTTTCTCCTCATTTCAGTCCTAAATGGCCTACCCCTTATCTTAAGACTATGTCCCCTGGTTCTGGACTTCCTCAACATCGGGAACATTCTACCCGCATCTAACCTATCCAGTCCCGACAGAATCTTATATGTTTCTATGAGATCCCCTCTCATCCTTCTAAACTCCAACGTATAAAGGCCCAGTTGATCCAGTCTCTCCTCATATGTCAGTCCTGCCATTACGGGAATCAGTCTGGTGAACCTTTGCTGCACTCTCTCAATAGCAAGAATGTCCTTCCTCAGATTAGGAGACCAAAACTGAACACAATATTCCAGGTGAGGCCTCACCAAGGCCCTGTACAACTGCAGTAAGACCTCCCTGCTCCTATACTCAAATCCCCTAGCTATGAAGGCCAACATACCACTTGCCTTCTTCACCGCCTGCTGTACCTGTATGACAACTTTCAATGATTGATGAACCAAGAAACACTGATGAACACCCAAGTCTCGTTGCACCTCCCCTTTTCCTAATCTGCCGCCATTCAGATAATATTCTATCTTCGCGTTTTTGCCCCCAGAGTGGATAACCTCACATTTATCCACAATATGCTGCTTCTGCCATACATTTGCCCACTCACCTAACTTGTCCAAGTCACCCTGCAGCCTCTTAGCGTCCCCCTCACAGCTCACACCACCACCCAGTTTAGTGCCAATTGCAAACTTGGAGATATTACACTCAATTCCTTCATCCAAATCATTGATGTATATTGTAAAGAGCTGGAGTCCCAGCACTGAGCCCCCACTGGTCACTGCGGCACTCCACTAGTCACTGTCTGCCATTCTGAAAAGGACCTATTTATCCCAACTCTCTGCTTCCTGTCTGCCAAACATAACATGGTAGAATTCTTTATTAAAATGGAGAGTGACACAGTTAATTCAGAGACTAGTGTCCTGAACTTAAGGAAAGGTAACTTCGATGGTCTGAGATGTGAATTGGCTAGAATAGACTGGCAAATGATACTTAAAGGGTTGCCGTTGGATAGGCAATGGCAAACATTTAAAGATCACATGGATGAACTTCAACAATTGTACATCCCTGTCTGGAGTAAAAATAAAATGGGGAAGGTGGCTCAGCCATGGCTAACAAGGGAAATTAAGGACAGTGTTAAATCCAAGGAAGAGGCATATAAATTGGCCAGAAAAAGCAGCAAACCTGAGGATGTGGTGTATTTGGACTTTAAAAAGGCTTTTGACAAGGTTCCACACAAGAGATTGGTGTGCAAAATTAAAGCACATGGTATTGGGGGTAATGTACTGACGTGGATAGAGAACTGGTTGGCAGACAGGAAGCAGAGAGTCGGGATAAACGAGTCCTTTTCACAATGGCAGGCAGTGACTAGTGGGGTACTGCAGGGCTCAGTGCTGGGCCCCCAGCTATTTACAATATACATCAATGATTTAGATGAAGGAATTGAGTGTAATATCTCCAAGTTTGCAGATGACACTAAACTGGGTGGCGGTGTGAGCAGTGAGGAGGACGCTAAGAGGCTGCAGGGTGATTTGGATAGGTTAGGTGAAGGGGCAAATGCATGGCAGATGCAGTATAATGTGGATAAATGTGAGGTTATCCACTTTGGGGGCAAAAACACAAAGGCAGAATATTATCTGAATGGCGGAAGATTAGGAAAAGGGGAGGTGCAATGAGACATGGGTGTCATGGTACATCAGACATTGAAAGTTGGCATGCAGGTACAGCAGACGGTGAAGAAGGCACCCAATGTTCCTCTGACTCCTCTATCTGAGGCTCTGGTTTGTCGTGATCCTCCGTGGATCTGTCCTCCTCTGCAACATGGTGGTTTGCAGGTTTAACAGGAGGTGTCCCATTGTTCCACAGCCCTTGCAACGTATACTTTGAATCAGCATGAATGGAAACGATGATCACCCCCGCAGCAGCAACAAAGTGTTAAAGGCCTTGCATTCATCACCCTTGATGATGGTCTCTGAGACATCTGCGGACGTGTAGCTGCAGGTATGTGTGACCTGCCCTGTAGTTTACGATTTGAAAATAACTTCACTTTGTTCACAGTACTTGTAGCAGCACTTGTGTGCTGAGAGATTTGCTTTGTATTGTCACTGGTGGCAATGAATGCCTGGGCTATCGCTATGGCCTGACTCAAGGTTGGGGTCTCTACAATCAAAAGCTTGCGAAGTATGGTTTCGTGGCCAATGCCAAGTATGAAAAAGTCTCTGAGCATGTGTTCCAAATGTCCTTCAAATTCGCAATATCCTGCAAGGCGTCTCAGCTCGGCAACATAACTCGCCACTTCCTGGCCTTCAGACCTTTTGTCGGTGTAGAACCAATACCTCGTCATCAGAACGCTTTCCTTCGTGTTCAAATGCTCTCGGGCTAGTGTGCACAAATCGTCATATGATTTCTCCATGGGTTTCGCTGGAGTGAGCAGATTCTTCATGAGGCCATACGTTGGTGCACCACAGACGGCAAGGAGGATCGCTCTACGTTTGGCAATGCTCTCTTCCTCATCTAACTCTTTGCCCACGAAGTATTGGTCGAGTCGCTCCACAAAAGTTTCCCAATCATCTACCTCCGAGAATTTCTCCATGATGCCCACTGTTCTCTGCATCTTTGGGCTCGCTACCTGTACCCCATCCTTGTCGCCAGTTGTTGTGTATAGAGAAAGAGTCAGACTGAACACTGTGAGCTCAAAGTAAGGTGTGAACTTAGGCTTTTATTGCAGGTCTCCAGAGTGCCTCACCAACCAATGAAGCTGGGGAACGAGCCCTCTGGTGGCTGTACAGAGTAAATACAAGTCTACAGATATAAGAACAATTGCGAATTATAACACCATCAGGTTGTCTCGTAGAATAGACAGCGGCAGAATTAGTGTGGAACATTTCTCACTGAGCAGATCTGTACCTGTTTCTGCCTTTCCATTTCACATTACAGACAATTGTCACCTGAACAGCAGCATTTTCTATTTTATTGCTGTGCAAAGTGCTATCATGATTGGGCGATGGATTTCTGGCTCCTCACGTGCAATCGGAACTCTTGACAACTAGCCCGTCACGTGGGAAGGCGAGCATTAATCTTCTCACATTTCTTCCCAATGCAAACTGTATTTCAGAAATACTTTTGAAAAGGATTCTTTCTTTTAGGACACTGCTCATAGCTCCATGCAGTCTCTGCAGTCTAAAGACACCACAACAATAGTACGAATACATTCTTCCCACCAAAGTCCTATTTGTGCTTCCTTGTTGCGGCGACTCTTGATTGCACTCGCTAACATATCCCTTGAGATATAAGGTATAACTCATGGCTTACCTTTGGCAATGCTCTTATTAATCTGAGAAGAGTTGACGAGAGGTTTATTAACAGACAGCACTCCGTAAGACCTTGCTTCAAATAGTTGAGGAGGCTGCTCATGTGTACCAACTTCTCTTATTCTGAGCACATGTCCTTCAACGCTGTAACGAAACATTGTGGGGAAATGTCACCCTAATGCTAACATTTCCTATTTTTTCATTGTGGTACATGCTACTGAATTGGGGTGACATTTACTGCCTCATGGAACCACTGTGTGTCAAACCTGTTCATTTTTCCCATTCGTCCTGCCACCATTTATGAATTTGGACTCGAATGTCTTCAAGTGCTCATCTCTAACTGTTCTGTCTCGACTGTATTTCACTTTCGCAGACCCTTTCTGTACTTTTACTCGAACTTATAGTTTCACAGGAGATTGGCAATGGAAAGTCACCTCAACAGTGGTACTGGTAGCTTCTTGAAAACAAGAACTAAGTGCTACCTGTTGTGGTGTCATTGCTTGTTGTAACACCATCAGACTGTCCAGTTCACAGTATCTGAATGATGGAACTTTTATTCAATCTCAGTTTTTCAAAATTACCGTAGCTACCAAATTCTAACAGATTTTTTCAGTGTAAGCATGCATCAGGTTTGAGATGCACCAGCTCAGATTAACATAAGAGATCAACTAAATTTCTGACAACATGAGTACAAAAGGCAACCATTGTTACCTATTGAATGACACAGTAATGAGGTGTGAATTGCAAAGGTGAAATGTAGGGACATGAAAAAATACAAAGGCCATGCTTTGTTTGCAACAGATGTCCAACAACCTGAAATGGAGACTGGAGTGAGCAGTACCGACAGAAATGTGCAGCAGATCTATGTTTGTAAGTGTAGGATCTTTGCTTTGTAACATTTTAAAGTTTCCACGAGATGTCGTCAGTAAAGTAGATTTAGTTGCTGAATTAGTGTGGAACATTTCTCAGTGAGCAGATCTCGACCACTTTCTGCTTTGCCATTTCACTTTACATACAATTGTTACCTGAAAAGTACCATTTTCTATTTTATTGCTGTGGTAAGTGCTACCATGTTTGGGCGACGGATTTCTGGCTCCTCACGTGCAATTGGAACTCTTGACAACTGGCTCATCACGTGGGAAGGCTAAATGACGACGCGAACAGTACTCATGTCACATTTCTTCCCAATGCAAACTGTATTTCATAAATACTTTGTGAAAGGATTCTTTCTTTCACGATAACGCTGGTAGCTCCATGCAGCCTCTGCAGTCAAAAGACACCACAACGATAGTGCGAACACATTCTTTCCATTAAAGTCGTATTTGTGCTGCCTTGTTGTGGTGACTCTTGATTACAGTCGCCAAGATATCCCTTGAGATATACGGTTTCACTCATGCTTTTTCTTTGGCAATGATTTTGTTAATCTGCAAATATTTCAATCGAGATTCATTCACAGATAGACCTTCATAAGGCCTTACTTCAAATCGTTGAGGAGGCTGCTCGATTGTACGAAATTCTCTTATTCTCAACACATATCCTTTAACCCTGTCATGAAATATTGCAGGGAAGTGTCACCGTAATGCTAAAATTTCATATTTTTTCTTGACAATAAGTGTTACCGTATTGGGGTGACATTTACTACCTGTCTTAACCACCTCATGTCAAAGCTGTTCATTTTTCCCTTTGGTGCTGCCGCCATTTAGGAATTTTGATTCTAATTTCTTTAAATGCTCATCTTTAATTGTTCTGTTTGTATTGTATTTCACTTTCCCAGATTCTTTCTGTACTTTTCCTGGAACTAGGAATTTCATAGGAGATGGGCAATGTAAAATCACCTCAGGTATCGTACTGATAGCTCCTTGAAACCAAAAACTGTAATTAGAAACATAGAAACATAGAAAATAGGTGCAGGAGTAAGCCATTCGGCCCTTCGAGCCTGCACCGCCATTCAATGAGTTCATGGCTGAACATGCAACTTCAGTACCCCATTCCTGCTTTCTCGCCATACCCCTTGATCCCCCTAGTAGTAAGGACTACATCTATCTCCTTTTTGAATATATTTAGTGAATTGGCCTCAACAACTTTCTGTGGAAGAGAATTCCACAGCTTCACCACTCTCTGGGTGAAGAAGTTTCTCCTCATCTTGGTCCTAAATGGCTTACCCCTTATCCTTAGACTGTGACCCCTGCTTCTGGACTTCCCCAACATTGGGAACATTTTTCCTGCATCTAACCTGTCTAAACCCGTCAGAATTTTAAAAGTTTCTATGAGATCCCCTCTCATTCTTCTGAACTCCAGTGAATACAAGCCCAGTTGATCCAGTCTTTCTTGATATGTCAGTCCCGCCATCCCGGAAATCAGTCTGGTGAACCTTTGCTGCACTCCCTCAATAGCAAGAATGTCCTTCCTCAAGTTTGGAGACCAAAACT
The DNA here is from genome assembly GCF_044704955.1 of Pristiophorus japonicus. Taxonomy (NCBI): domain Eukaryota; kingdom Metazoa; phylum Chordata; class Chondrichthyes; family Pristiophoridae; genus Pristiophorus; species Pristiophorus japonicus. The sequence continues at coordinate 220,960,777 of NC_091978.1, forward strand.
GTACATAATACTCCAGGTGTGGCCTCACAACTGTAGTAACACCTCCCTGCCCCTGAACTCAAATTCCCTCGCTATGAAGGCCAACATGCCATTTGCTTTCTTAACCGCCTGCTGTACCTGCATGCCAACCTTCAATGACTGATGTACCATGACACCCAGGTCTCGTTGCACCTCCCCTTTTCCTAATCTGTCACCATTTAGATAATAGTCTGTCTCTCTGTTTTTACCACCAAAGTGTATCACCTCACATTTATCCACATTATACTTCATCTGCCATGCATTTGCCCATTCACCTAACCTATCCAAGTCACTCTGCAGCCTCATAGCATCCTCCTCGCAGCTCACACTGCCGCCCAACTTTGTGTCATCCGCAAATTTGGAGATACTACATTTAATCCCCTCGTCTAAATCATTAATGTACAATGTAAACAGCTGGGGCCCCAACACAGAACCTTGCGGTACCTGACGAGTCATTGCCTGCCATTCTGAAAAGTATCCATTTACTCCTACTCTTTGCTTCCTGTCTGACAACCAGTTCTCAATCCATGTCAGCACATTACCCCCAATCCCATGTGCTTTAACTTTGCACATTAATCTCTTGTGTGGGACCTTGTCGAAAGCTTTCTGAAAGTCCAAATACACCACATCCCTTGAGTTATAAGGTATAACTCATGCCTTACCTTTGGCAATGCTTTTATTAATCTGAGAACAGTTGACTCGAGGTTTATTGACAGATAGTACTCTGTAAGGTATTGCTTCAAATAGTTGAGGAGGCTGCTCCTGTGTACGAACTTCTCTTATTCTGAGCACATGTCCTTCAACGCTGTAACGAAACATTGTGGGGAAATGTCACCCTAATGCTAACATTTCCTATTTTTTCGTTGTGGTACATGCTACTGAATTGGGGTGACATTTACTACCTGATGTAACCACTGTGTGTCAAACCTGTTCATTTTTCCCATTCGTCCTGCCACCATTTAGGAATTTGGACTCGATGTCTTTAAGTGCTCATCTCTAACTGTTCTGTCTCGACTGTATTTCACTTTCGCAGACTCTTTCTATACTTTTACTCGATCTGGTAGTTTCACAGGAGATTGGCAATGTAAAGTCATCTCAACAGTGAAAACAAAAACTAAGTACTATCTGTTGTGGTGTCATTGTTTGTTGAAACACCATCAGACTGTCCAGTTCACAGTATCTTGCAATGTTAAGTATGCCAGAGAAATGTATCTCTAACAGTAGCATCCCCTACTCGATATATGTGCAAGTATCTTCATTTTGGCGTGATATATATCTTAATGATGGAACTTTTATTGAATCTCAGTTTTTCAAAATTACCGTAGCTACCAAATTTCAACAGATTTTTTCAGTATAAGCATGCATCATGCTGAGCTCAGATTAACATAAGAGATCAACTAAATTTCTGACAACATGAGTACAATAGGTAACCATTGTTACCTATTCAATGACACAGTAATGAGGTGTGAATTGCAAAGGTGAAATGTAGGGACATGAAAAAATATAAAGGCTATGCTTTGCATGCAACAGATGTCCAACAACCTGAAATGGAGACTGGAGTGAGCAGTACAGACAAAAATGTGCAGCAGATCTAAGTTTGTAAGTATAGGATCTTTGCTTTGTAACATTTTAAAGTTTCCAGGGGATGTCGTCAGTAAAGTAGATTTAGTTGCTGAATTAGTGTGGAACATTGCTCACCGAGCAGATCTGTACCTGTTTCTGCCTTTCCATTTCACATTACAGACAATTGTCACCTGAACAGTAGCATTTTCTATTTTATTGCTGTGGTAAGTGCGACCATGTTTGGGCGATGGATTTCTGGCTCCTCACGTGCAATCGGAACTCTTGACAACTGGCCCGTCACGTGGGAAGGCGAACATTAATCTTCTCCCATTTCTTCCTAATGCAAACTCTACTGCATAAGTACCTTTGGAAAGGATTCTTTCTTTCACGACACTGCTCGTAGCTCCATGCAGCCTCTGCAGTCTAAAGACACCACAACGATAGTGCGAATACATTCTTCCCATCAAAGTCGTATTTGTGCTACATTGTTGCGACATCCCTTGATTGCACTCGCCAAGCTATCCCTTGAGATATAAGGTATAACGCATGCTTTACCTTTGACAATGCTTTTATTAAATAGAAGATTTGACTAGAGGGTTATTAACAGATAGCATTCCGTAAGAACTTGCTCGAAATAGTTGAGGAGAACATAACATAAGAACATAAAAATTAGGAATACGAGTCAGCCATCTGGTCCCTCGAGCCTGCTCCGCCATTCAACAAGATTATGGCTGATCTGGCCGTGGACTCAGCTCCACTTACCCGCCCACTCCCCGTAACCCTTAATTCCCTTATTGGTTAAAAATCTATCTATCTGTGATTTGAATACATTCAATGAGCTAGCCTCAACTGCTTCCTTGGGCAGAGAATTCCACAGATTCACAACCCTCTGGGAGAAGAAATTTCTTCTCAACTCGGTTTTAAATTGGCTCCCCAGTATTTTGAGGCTGTGCCCTCTAGTTCTAGTCTCCCAAACCAGTGGAAACAACCTCTCTGCCTCTATCTTGTCTATCCCTTTCATTATTTTAAATGTTTCTATAAGATCACCCCTTATCCTTCTGAATTCCAATGAGTAAAGACCCAGTCTACTCAAAGTATCATCATAAGGTAACCCTCTCATTTCCGGAATCAGCCTAGTGAATCGTCTCTGTACCCCCTCCAAAGCTAGTATATCCTTCCTTAAGTAAGGTGACCAAAACTGCACGCAGTACTCCAGGTGCAGCCTCACTAATACCCTATACAGTTGCAGCAGGACCTCCCTGCTTTTGTACTCCATCCCTCTCGCAATCAAGGCCAACATTCCATTCGCCTTCCTGATTACCTGCTGCACCTGCAAACTAACTTTTTGGGATTCATGCACAAGGACCCCCAGGTCCCTCTGCACCGCAGCATGTTGTAATTTCTCCCCATTCAAATAATATTCCCTTTTACTGTTTTTTTTCCCAAGGTGGACGACCTCACACTTTCCGACATTGTATTCCATCTGCCAAACTTTAGCCTATTCGTTTAACCTATCTAAATCTCTTTGCAGCCTCTCTGTGTCCTCTGCACAACCCACTTTCTCACTAATCTTTGTGTCATCTGCAAATTTTGTTACACTACACTCCGTCCCCTCTTCCAGGTCATTTATGTATATTGTAAACAGTTGTGGTCCCAGCACCGATCCCTGTGGCACACCACTAACCACCGATTTCCAACCCGAAAAGGACCCATTTATCCCGACTCTCTGCTTTCTGTTAGCCAGCCAATTCTCTATCCATGCTAATACATTTCCTCTGACTTCGCGTATCTTTATCTTCTGCAGCAACCTTTTGTGTGGCACCTTATCGAATGCCTTTTGGAAATCTAAATACAGCACATCCATCGGTACACCTCTATCCACCATGCTCATTTTATCCTCAAAGAATTCCAGTAAATTAGTTAAACATGATTTCCCCTTCATGAATCCATGTTGCGTCTGCTTGATTGCACTATTCCTATCTAGATGTCACGCTATTTCTTCCTTAATGATAGCTTCAAGCATTTTCCCCATTACAGATGTTAAACTAACCGGCCTACAGTGACCTGCCTTTTGTCTGCCCCCTTTTTTAAACAGAGACGTTACATTAGTTGCTTTCCAATCCGCTGGTACCTCCCCAGAGTCCAGAGATATTTGGTAGATTACCACGAAAGCATCTGCTATAACTTCCGCCATCTCTTTTAATACCCTGGGATGCATGTCATCCGGACCAGGGGACTTGTCTACCTTGAGTCCCATTCGCCTATCCAGCACTACCTCCCTGGTGATAGTGATTATCTCAAGGTCCTCCCTTCCCACATTCCCGTGACCAGCAATTTTTGGCATGGTTTTTGTGTCTTCCACTGTGGAGACCAAAGCAAAATAATTGTTTAAGATCTCAGCCATTTCCACATTTCCCATTATTAAATCCCCCTTCTCATCTTCTCAGGGACCAACATTTACTTTCGTCACTCTTCTCCGTTTTATATATCGATAAAAGCTTTTACTATCTGTTTTTATGTTTTGCGCAAGTTTACTTTCATAATCTATCTTTCCTTTCTTTATTGCTTTCTTAGTCATTCTTTGCTGTCGTTTAAAATTTTCCCAATCTTCTAGTTTCCCACCTTGGCCACCTTATACGCATTGGTTTTTAATTTGATACTCTCCTTTATTTCCTTGGTTATCCACGGCTGGTTATCCCTTCTCTTACCGCCCTTCTTTTTCACTGGAATATATTTTTGTTGAGCACTATGAAAGAGCTTCTTAAAAGTCCTCCACCGTTCCACAAATGTGCCACTGTTTAGTCTGTGTTTCCAGTCTATTTTAGCCAACTCTGCCCTCATCCCACTGTGGTCCCCTTTGTTTAAGCATAGTACGCTCATTTGAGACACTACTTCCTCACCCTCAATCTGTATTACAAATTTAACCATACTGTGATCACTCATTCCGAGAGGATCTTTTACGAGGAGATCGTTTATTATTCCTGTCTCATTACACAGGACCAGATCTAAGATAGCTTGCTCCCTTGTAGGTTCTGTAACATACTGTTCGAAGAAACAATCCCGTATGCATTCTATGAATTCCTCCTCAAGGCTACCCCATGCGATTTGATTTGACCAATCGATATGTAGGTTAAAATCCCCCATGATTACTGCTATTCCTTTTTCACATGCCACCATTATTCCCTTGATTATTGCCCGCCTCACCGTGAAGTTATTATTTGGGGGCCTATAAACTAGGCCCACCAGAGACTTTTTCCCCTTACTATCTCTAATCTCCACCCTCAATGATTCAACATTTTGTTCATTAGAGCCAATATCGTCTCTCACAACTGCCCTTTATCCTTTATTAACAGAGCTACCCTACCACCTTTCCCTTCTTGTCTATCTTTCTGAATTTTCAGATACCCCTGTATGTATAATTCCCAGTCTTGGCCCCCCTGCAACCACGTTTCTGTAATGGCTACCAAATCATACCCATTTGTAATGATTTGTGCCGTCAACTCATTTACTTTATTTCATTTTTAAACCATGATTTTCAGTTTTGACTCCTCCTGCAGCCCCTTTATATTCATAGATATTGTCCCTTCCTATCACCTTGTGGTTTACACTTACCCCAGTGCTACTCTGCTCTGTTGCCTCCTGCCTTTTGCATTCTTTCTTGGGGTCCTGTTCATCTGACCTCTCACCCACTCTAACTAGCTCAAAGCCCTCTCCTGGGTTCCGAATACTCCTTGCATTGAGGCACCGAGCTTGCATGCTTGCCTTTTTATGACACTTTGACCATTTAGAATTTTGCTGTACAGTGGCTCTTTTTGTTTTTTGCCTTGGGTTTCTCTGCCCTCCACTTTTACTCATTTCCTTTCTGTCTTTTGCTTTTGTCTCCATTTTGTTTCCCTCTGACTCCCTGCATTGGTTCCCATCCCCCTGCCATATTAGTTTAACTCCTCCGCAACAGCACGAGCAAACACTCCCCCTCGGACATTGGTTCCGGTCCTGCCCAGGTGTAGACCGTCCGGTTTGTACTGGTCCCACCTCCCCCAGAACCGGTTCCAATGCCCCAGGAATTTGAATCCCTCCCTGCTGCACCACTGATCAAGCCACGTATTCATCTGAGCTATCCTGCGATTCCTACTCTGACTAGCTCGTGGAACTAGTAGCAATCCTGAGATTACTACTTTTGAGGTCCTACGATTTAATTTAGCTCCTAGCTCGTTAAATTTGTCTCGTAGGACCTCATCCCATTTTTTATCTATATCTTTGGAACCAATGTGCACCACGATAACTGGCTGTTCACCCTCCATTTTCAGAATGTCCTGCACCCGCTCCGAGACTGCTCATGTGTACAAGCTTCTCGTATTCTCAGCACATGTCTTTCAACCCTGCAACGAAACATTGGAGGGAAATGTCACCCGAATGCGAACATTTCCTATTTTCTTATTGGTGTTAAATGCGACTGAATTGGGCTGACATTTATGACCTCATTTAACCACTGTGTGTCAAACCTGTTCATTTTTCCCTTTCGTCCTGCCACCATTTAGGAATTTGGACTCGAATGTCTGTAAGTGCTCATCTCTAACTGTTCTGTCTCTAATGTACTTCACTTTCGCAGACTCTTTCTATACTTTTACTGGAACTGGTATTTTCATTGGAGATCGGCAATGTAAAGTCACCTCAACTGTGGTACTGATAGTTTCTTGAAAACAAAAACTAAGTGCTACCTGTTGTGGTGTCATTGCTTGTTGCAACACCATCAGACTGTCCAGTTCACAGTATCTTGCAATGTTGAGTATGCGAGGGAAATGTATCTCTAACAGTAGCATCCCCAACTCGATATATGTGCAAGTATCTTCATTTTATTGTGATATATATCTGAATAATGGAACTTTATTTGAATCCCAGTTTTTCAAAATTACCGCAGCTACCAAATTCTAACAGATTTTTTCAGTATAAGTATGCATCAGGTTTGAGATGCACCAGCTCAGATGAACATAAAAGATCAACTAAATTTAAGACAACATGAGTACAAAAGGCAACCATTGAAAGTTTCCACGAGATGTTGTCAGTAAAGTAGATTTAGTTGCTGAATTAGTGTGGAACATTTCTCAGTGAGCAGATCTCTACCTGTTTCTGCTTTGCCATTTCACTTTACAGACAATTGTCACCGAAGCAGTGGCATTTTCTATTTTATTGCTGTGGTAAGTGCTTGGGCGATGTTTGGGCGATGGATTTCTGGCTCCTCACGGGCAATCAGAACTCTTGACAACTGGCACGTCACGTGGGAAGGCTAAATGACGACGCGAACAGTACTCATGTCACATTTCTTCCAAATGTAAACTCTATTTCAAAAATACTTTGGGGAAAGATTCTTTCTTTCACGATAACGCTGGTAGCTCCATGCAGCCTCTGCAGTCGAAAGACAACACAACGTGAGTGCGAACACATTCTTTCCATTAAAGTCGTGTTTGTACAGACTTGTTGTGGCGACTCTTGATTGCAGTTGCCAAGATATCCCTTGAGATATACGGTTTCACTCATGCCTTTCCTTTGGCAATGATTTTGTTAATTTGAGAATATTTCGCTAGAGATTCATTCACAGATAGACCTTCATAAGACCTTGCTTCAAATAGTTGAGGAGGCTGCTCGATTGTACCAACTTCTCTTATTCTCAACTCATGTCCTTTAACCCTGCAACAAAATATTGAAGGGAAATGTCACCCGAATGCTAAAATTTCCTATTTTTCTTGATAGTAAGTGTTATCGTATTGGGGTGACATTTACTACCTGTCTTAACCACCTCATGTCAAAGCTGTTAATTTTTCGCTTTGGTGCTTCCGCCATTTCGGAATTCTGATACTAATTTCTTCAAATGATCATCTTTAATTGTTCTGTTTGTATTGTATTTCACTTTCCCAGATTCTTTCTGTACTTTTCCTGGAACTGGTAGTTTCATAGGAGATGGGCAATGTGAAATCACCTCAAGTATCGTACTGATAGCTTCTTGAAACCAAAAACTGTAATTGCTAAATGTTGTGGTGTCGGTTCTTGTTACAACATCATTAGATTGTCCAGTAAAATAGACTTAGCGACAAAATTAGCGTGGAACATTTCTCACTGAGCAGATCTGTACCTATTTCTGCCTTTCCATTTCACATTGCAGACAATTGTCACCTGAACAGTAGCATTTTCTATTTTATTGCTGTGCTAAGTGCTACCATGTTTGGGCGATGGATTTCTGGCTCCTCACGTGCAATCGGAACTCTTGACAACTGGCCCGTCACGTGGGAAGGCGAACATTAATCTTCTCACATTTCTTCCCAATGCAAACTGTATTTCAGAAATACTTCTGGAAAGGATTCTTTCTTTCAGGACTCTGCTCGTAGCTCCATGCAGCCTCTGAAGTCTAGAGACACCATCACGATAGTGCGAATACATTCTTCCCATCAAAGTCCTATTTGTGCTTCCTTGTTGTGGCGACTCTTGATTGCACTCGCCAAGATATCTCTTGAGATATAAGGTATAACTCATGCCTTACCTTTGGCAATGCTTTTATTAATCTGAGAAGAGTTGACTCGATGTTTATTAACAGACAGCACTCCGTTAAACCTTGCTTCAAATAGATGAGGAGGTTGCTCATGTGTATACGAACTTCTCATATTCTGAGCACATGTCCTTCAACGCTGTCACGAAACATTGTCGGAAAATGTCACCCTAAAGCTAACAATTCCTATTGTTTCTTTGTCGTATATGCTGCTGAAGTGGGGTGACATTTACTCCCTCATGGAACCACTGTGTGTCAAACCTGTTCATTCTTCTCATTCGTCCTGCCACCATTTAGGAATTTGGACCCGATTGTCTTTAAGTGCTCATCTCTAACTGTTCTGTCTCGACTGTATTTCACTTTCGCCAACTCTTTCTATACTTTTACTCGAACTGGTAGTTTCACAGGAGATTGGCAATGTAAAGTCACCTCAACAGTGGTACTGGTAGCTTCTTGAAAACAAAAACTAAGTGCTTTCTGTTGTGGTGTGATCGCTTGTTGTAACACCATCAGTATCTTGCAATGTTGAGTATGCCAGGGAAATGTATCTCTGTCGCATCCCCTACTCGATATATGTGCAAGTATCTTCATTTTGGCGTGATATATATCTTAATGATGGAACTTTTGTTGAATATCAATGTTTCAAAATTACCGTAGCTACCAAATTCTGACAGATGTTTTCAGTATAAGCATGCATCATGTTGAAATGCACCAGCTGAGATTAACATAAGAGATCAACTAAATTTCTGACAACATGAGTACAGAAGGTTACCATTGTTACCTATTCAATGACACAGTAATGAGGTGTGAATTGCAAAGGTGAAATGTAGGGACATGAAAAAATATAAAGGCTATGCTTTGCATGCAACAGATGTCCAACAACCTGAAATGGAGACTGGAGTGAGCAGTACAGACAGAAATGTGCGGCAGATCTAAGTTTGTAAGTATCGGATCTTTGCTTTGTAACATTTTAAAGTTTCCACGAGATGTCGTCAGTAAAGTAGATTTAGTTGCTGAATTAGTGTGGAACATTTCTCAGTGAGCAGATCTCTACCTGTTTCTGCTTTGCCATTTCACTTTACAGACAATTGTCACCTGAACAGTAGTATTTTCTATTTTATTGCTGTGCTCAGTGCTACCATGTTTGGGCGACGGATTTCTGGCTCCTCACGTGCAATCGGAACTCTTGACAACTGGCTCGTCACGTTGGAAGGCTAAATGACGACGCGAACAGTACTCATGTCACATTTCTTCCCAATGCAAACTCTATTTCAGAAATACTTTTGGAAAGGATTCTTTCTTTCACGATAACGCTGGTAGCTCCATGCAGCCTCTGCAGTGAACAGACAACACAATGAAAGTGCGAATACATTCATACCATTAAAATCGTATTGGTGCTGCCTTGTTGTGGTGATCTTGATTGCAGTCGCCAACATATCCCTTGAGATATACGATTTCACTCATGCTTTTGCTTTGGCAATGCTTTTATTACTATGAGAATATTTCACTCGAGATTCATTCACAGATAGCCCTTCATAAGGTCTTGCTTCAAATAGTTGAGGAGGCTGCTCGATTGTACCAACTTCTCTCATTCTCAACTCATGTCATTTAACCCTGCAACGAAATATTGTAGGGGAATGTCACCCTAATGCAAAAATTTCCTATTTTCTCTTGATCGTAAGTGTTACCATATTGGGGTGACATTTACTACCTGTCTTAACCACCTCCTGTCAAAGCTGATCATTTTTCCCTTTGGTGCTTCCCCATTTCGGAATTTTGATTCTAATTTCTTTAAATGCTCATTTTTAATTGTTCTGTTTGTATTGTATTTCAATTTCCCAGATTCTTTCTGTACTTTTCCTGGAACAGGTAGTTTCATAGGAGATGGGCAATGTGAAATCACCTCAAGTATCGTACTGATAGCTTCTTGAAACCAAAAACTGTAATTGCTAAATGTTGTGGTGTCGGTTCTTGTTACAACATCATCAGATTGTCCAGTAAAATAGACTTAGCGGCAAAATTAGCGTGGAAAATTTCTCACTGAGCAGATCTGTACCTATTTCTGCCTTTCCATTTCACATTGCAGACAATTGTCACCTGAACAATAGCATTTTCTATTTTATTGCTTTGCTAAGTGCTACCATGTTTGGGCGATGGATTTCTGGCTCCTCACGTGCAATCGGAACTCTTGACAACTGGCCCGTCACGTGGGAAGGCGAACATTAATCTTCTCACATTTCTTCCCAAGGCAAACTGTATTTAACAAATACTTCTGGAAAGGATTCTTTCTTTCAGGACACTGCTCGTAGCTCCATGCAGCCTCTGCAGTCTAAAGACACCACAACGATATTGCGAATACATTCTTCACATCAAAGTCCTATTTGTGCTTCCTTGTTGCGGCGACTCTTGATTGCACTCGCCAAGATATCCCTTGAGATATAAGGTATAACTCATGCCTTACCTTTGGCAATGCTTTTATTAGTCTGAGAAGAGTTGACTCGAGGTTTATTAACAGACAGCACTCCGTTAAACCTTGCTTCAAATCGATGAGGAGGTTGCTCATGTGTATACAAACTTCTCATATTCTGAGCACATGTCCTTCAACGCTGTCACGAAACATTGTCGGGAAATGTCACCCTAAAGCTAACAATTCCTATTGTTTCTTTGTCTTATATACTGCTGAATTGGGGTGACATTTACTCCGTCATGGAACCACTGTGTGTCAAACCTGTTCATTTTTCACATTCGTCCAGCCACCATTTAGGAATTTGGACCCGATTGTCTTTAAGTGCTCATCTCTAACTGTTCTGTCTCGACTGTATTTCACTTTCGCAGACTCTTTCTATACTTTTACTCGAACTGGTAGTTTCACAGGAGATTGGCAATGTAAAGTCACCTCAACAGTGGTACTGGTAGCTTCTTGAAAACAAAAACTAAGTGCTTTCTGTTGTGGTGTCATTGCTTGTTGTAACACCATCAGACTGTCCAGTTCACAGTATCTTGCAATGTTGAGTATGCCAGGGAAATGTATCTCTAACAGTAGCATCCCCTACTCGATATATGTGCAAGTATTTTCATTTTGGCATGATATATATCTTAATGATGGAACTTTTATTGAATCTCAGTCTTTCAAAATTATCTTAGCTACAAAATTCAAACAGATATTTTCAGTACAAGCATGCATCAGGTTGAGATGCACCAGCTCAGATTAACATAAGAGATCAACTAAATTTCTGACAACATGAGTACAAAAGGCAACCATTGTTACCTATTCAATGACACAGTAATGAGGTGAGAATTGCAAAGGTGAAATGTAGGGACATGAAAAAATATAAAAGCTATGCTTTGCATGCAATAGATGTCCAACAACCTGAAATGGAGACTGGAATGAGCAGTACAGACAGAAATGTGCAGCAGATCTAAGTTTGTAAGTATAGGATCTTTGCTTTATAACATTTTCAAGTTTCCACGAGATGTCGTCAGTAAAGTAGATTTAGTTGCTCAATTAGTGTGGAACATTTCTCAATGAGCAGATCTCTACCTGTTTCTGCTTTGCCATTTCACTTTACAGACAATTGTCACCTGAACAGTAGCATTTTCTATTTTATTGCTGTGGTAAGTGCTACCATGTTTGGGCGACGGATTTCTGGCTCCTCACGTGCAATCGGAACTCTTGACAACTGGCTCGTCACGTTGGAAGGCTAAATGACGACGCGAACAGTACTCATGTCACATTTCTTCCCAATGCAAACTCTATTTCAGAAATACTTTGGGGAAGGATTCTTTCTTTCACGATAACACTGGTAGCTCCATGCAGCCTCCGCAGTCAAAAGACAACACAATGAAAGTGCGAATACATTCATACCATTAAAATCGTATTGGTGCTGCCTTGTTGTGGTGACTCTTGACTGCAGTCACCAAGATATCCCTTGAGATATACAGTTTCACTCATGTTATCCTTTGGCAATGCTTTTATTAATCTGAGAATATTTCACTCGAGATTCATTCACAGATAGCCCTTCATAAGACCTTGCTTCAAATAGTTGAGGAGGCTGCTCGATTGTACCAACTTCTCTTATTCTCAACTCATGTCCTTTAACCCTGCAACAAAATATTGAAGGGAAATGTCACCCGAATGCTAAAATTTCCTATTTTTTCTTGATAGTAAGTGTTACCGTATTGGGGTGACATTTACAACCTGTCTTAACCACATCATGTCAAAGCTGATCATTTTTCCCTTTGCTGCTGCCTCCATTTCAGAATTCTGAGACCAATTTCTTCAAATGATCATCTTTAATTGTTCTGTTTGTATTGTATTTCACTTTCCCAGATTCTTTCTGTACTTTTCCTGGAACTGGTAGTTGCATAGGAGATGGGCAATGTAAAATCACCTCAAGTATCGTACTGATAGCTTCTTGAAAACAAAAACTGTAATTGCTAAATGTTGTGGTGTCTGTGCTTGTTACAACATCATCAGATTGTCCAGTAAAATAGACTTAGCGGCAGAATTAGTGTGGAACATTTCTCACTGAGCAGATCTGTACCTGTTTCTGCCTTTCCATTTCATATTACAGACAATTGTTACCTGAACAGTAGCATTTTCTATTTTATTGCTGTGCTAAGTGCTACCATGTTTGGGCAATGGATTTCTGGCTCCTCGCGTGCAATCGGAACTCTTGACAACTGGCCCGTCACGTGGGAAGGCGAACATTAATCTTCTCACATTTCTTCCCAATGCAAACTGTATTTCAGAAATACTTTTGGAAAGGATTCTTTCTTTCAGGACACTGCTCGTAGCTCCATGCAGCCTCTGCAGTCTAAAGACACCACAACGATAGTGCGAATACATTCTTCACATCAAAGTCCTATTTGTGCTTCCTTGTTGCGGCAACTCTTGATTGCACTCGCCAAGATATCCCTTGAGATATAAGGTATAACTCATGCCTTACCTTTGGCAATGCTCTTATTAATCTGAGAAGAGTTGATTCGAGGTTTATTAACAGACAGCACTCCGTACGACCTAGCTTCAAATAGTTGAGGAGGCTGTTCATGTGTACCAACTTCTCTCTTATTCTGAGAACATGTACTTCAACGCTGTAACGAAACATTGTGTGGAAATGTCACCCTAATGCTAACATTTCCTTTTGTTTCTTTGTCGTACATGCTACTGAATTGGGGTGACATTTACTCCCTCATGGAACCACTGTGTGTCAAACCTGTTCATTTTTCCCATTCGTCCTGCCACCATTTAGGAATTTGGACTCGAATGTCTTCAAGTGCTCATCTCTAACTGTTCTGTCTCGACTGTATTTCACTTTCGCAGACTCTTTCTATACTTTTACTCGAACTGGTAGTTTCACAGGAGATTGGCAATGTAAAGTCACCTCAACAGTGGTACTGGTAGCTTCTTGAAAACAAAAACTAAGTGCTACCTGTTGTGGTGTCATTGCTTGTTGTAACACCATCAGACTGTCCAGTTCACAGTATCTTGCAATGTTGAGTATGCCAGGGAAATGTATCTCTAACAGTAGCATCCCCTACTCGATATATGTGCAAGTATCTTCATTTTGGCGTGATATATATCTTAATGATGGAACTTTTATTGAATCTCAGTGTTTCAAAATTACCGTAGCTACCAAATTCTTGCAGATTTTTTCAGTATCAGCGTGCATCAGGTTGAGATGCACCAGCTCAGATTAACATAAGAGATCAACTAAATTTCTGACAACATGAGTACAAAAGGCAACCATTGTTACCTATTCAATGACACAGTAATGAGGTGTGAATTGCAAAGGTGAAATGTAGGGACATGAAAAAATATAAAGGCTATGCTTTGCATGCAACAGATGTCCAACAACCTGAAATGGAGACTGGAGTGAGCAGTACAGACAGAAATGTGCAGCAGATCTACGTTTGTAAGTGTAGGATCTTTGCTTTGTAACAATTTAAAGTTTCCACGAGATGTCGTCAGTAAAGTAGCTTTAGTTGCTCAATTAGTGTGGAACATTTCTCAGTGAGCAGATCTCTACCTGTTTCTGCTTTGCCATTTCACTTTACAGACAATTGTCACCTGAACAGTAGCATTTTCTATTTTATTGCTGTGGTAAGTGCTACCATGTTTGGGCGACGGATTTCTGGCTCCTCACGTGCAATCGGAACTCTTGACAACTGGCTCGTCACGTTGGAAGGCTAAATGACGACGCGAACAGTACTCATGTCACATTTCTTCCCAATGCAAACTCTATTTCAGAAATACTTTGGGGAAGGATTCTTTCTTTCACGATAACACTGGTAGCTCCATGCAGCCTCCGCAGTCAAAAGACAACACAATGAAAGTGCGAATACATTCATACCATTAAAATCGTATTGGTGCTGCCTTGTTGTGGTGACTCTTGACTGCAGTCACCAAGATATCCCTTGAGATATACAGTTTCACTCATGTTATCCTTTGGCAATGCTTTTATTAATCTGAGAATATTTCACTCGAGATTCATTCACAGATAGCCCTTCATAAGACCTTGCTTCAAATAGTTGAGGAGGCTGCTCGATTGTACCAACTTCTCTTATTCTCAACTCATGTCCTTTAACCCTGCAACAAAATATTGAAGGGAAATGTCACCCGAATGCTAAAATTTCCTATTTTTTCTTGATAGTAAGTATTACCGTATTGGGGTGACATTTACAACCTGTCTTAACCACATCATGTCAAAGCTGATCATTTTTCCCTTTGCTGCTGCCTCCATTTCAGAATTCTGATACTAATTTCTTCAAATGATCATCTTTAATTGTTCTGTTTGTATTGTATTTCACTTTCCCAGATTCTTTCTGTACTTTTCCTGGAACTGGTAGTTGCATAGGAGATGGGCAATGTAAAATCACCTCAAGTATCGTACTGATAGCTTCTTGAAAACAAAAACTGTAATTGCTAAATGTTGTGGTGTCTGTGCTTGTTACAACATCATCAGATTGTCCAGTAAAATAGACTTAGCGGCAGAATTAGTGTGGAACATTTCTCACTGAGCAGATCTGTACCTGTTTCTGCCTTTCCATTTCATATTACAGACAATTGTTACCTGAACAGTAGTATTTTCTATTTTATTGCTGTGCTAAGTGCTACCATGTTTGGGCAATGGATTTCTGGCTCCTCGCGTGCAATCGGAACTCTTGACAACTGGCCCGTCACGTGGGAAGGCGAACATTAATCTTCTCACATTTCTTCCCAATGCAAACTGTATTTCAGAAATACTTTTGGAAAGGATTCTTTCTTTCAGGACACTGCTCGTAGCTCCATGCAGCCTCTGCAGTCTAAAGACACCACAACGATAGTGCGAATACATTCTTCACATCAAAGTCCTATTTGTGCTTCCTTGTTGCGGCAACTCTTGATTGCACTCGCCAAGATATCCCTTGAGATATAAGGTATAACTCATGCCTTACCTTTGGCAATACTCTTATTAATCTGAGAAGAGTTGATTCGAGGTTTATTAACAGACAGCACTCCGTACGACCTAGCTTCAAATAGTTGAGGAGGCTGTTCATGTGTACCAACTTCTCTCTTATTCTGAGAACATGTACTTCAACGCTGTAACGAAACATTGTGTGGAAATGTCACCCTAATGCTAACATTTCCTTTTGTTTCTTTGTCGTACATGCTACTGAATTGGGGTGACATTTACTCCCTCATGGAACCACTGTGTGTCAAACCTGTTCATTTTTCCCATTCGTCCTGCCACCATTTAGGAATTTGGACTCGAATGTCTTCAAGTGCTCATCTCTAACTGTTCTGTCTCGACTGTATTTCACTTTCGCAGACTCTTTCTATACTTTTACTCGAACTGGTAGTTTCACAGGAGATTGGCAATGTAAAGTCACCTCAACAGTGGTACTGGTAGCTTCTTGAAAACAAAAACTAAGTGCTACCTGTTGTGGTGTCATTGCTTGTTGTAACACCATCAGACTGTCCAGTTCACAGTATCTTGCAATGTTGAGTATGCCAGGGAAATGTATCTCTAACAGTAGCATCCCCTACTCGATATATGTGCAAGTATCTTCATTTTGGCGTGATATATATCTTAATGATGGAACTTTTATTGAATCTCAGTGTTTCAAAATTACCGTAGCTACCAAATTCTTGCAGATTTTTTCAGTATCAGCGTGCATCAGGTTGAGATGCACCAGCTCAGATTAACATAAGAGATCAACTAAATTTCTGACAACATGAGTACAAAAGGCAACCATTGTTACCTATTCAATGACACAGTAATGAGGTGTGAATTGCAAAGGTGAAATGTAGGGACATGAAAAAATATAAAGGCTATGCTTTGCATGCAACAGATGTCCAACAACCTGAAATGGAGACTGGAGTGAGCAGTACAGACAGAAATGTGCAGCAGATCTACGTTTGTAAGTGTAGGATCTTTGCTTTGTAACAATTTAAAGTTTCCACGAGATGTCGTCAGTAAAGTAGCTTTAGTTGCTCAATTAGTGTGGAACATTTCTCAGTGAGCAGATCTCTACCTGTTTCTGCTTTGCCATTTCACTTTACAGACAATTGTCACCTGAACAGTAGCATTTTCTATTTTATTGCTGTGGTAAGTGCTACCATGTTTGGGCGACGGATTTCTGGCTCCTCACGTGCAATCGGAACTCTTGACAACTGGCTCGTCACGTTGGAAGGCTAAATGACGACGCGAACAGTACTCATGTCACATTTCTTCCCAATGCAAACTCTATTTCAGAAATACTTTGGGGAAGGATTCTTTCTTTCACGATAACACTGGTAGCTCCATGCAGCCTCCGCAGTCAAAAGACAACACAATGAAAGTGCGAATACATTCATACCATTAAAATCGTATTGGTGCTGCCTTGTTGTGGTGACTCTTGACTGCAGTCACCAAGATATCCCTTGAGATATACAGTTTCACTCATGTTATCCTTTGGCAATGCTTTTATTAATCTGAGAATATTTCACTCGAGATTCATTCACAGATAGCCCTTCATAAGACCTTGCTTCAAATAGTTGAGGAGGCTGCTCGATTGTACCAACTTCTCTTATTCTCAACTCATGTCCTTTAACCCTGCAACAAAATATTGAAGGGAAATGTCACCCGAATGCTAAAATTTCCTATTTTTTCTTGATAGTAAGTGTTACCGTATTGGGGTGACATTTACAACCTGTCTTAACCACATCATGTCAAAGCTGATCATTTTTCCCTTTGCTGCTGCCTCCATTTCAGAATTCTGATACTAATTTCTTCAAATGATCATCTTTAATTGTTCTGTTTGTATTGTATTTCACTTTCCCAGATTCTTTCTGTACTTTTCCTGGAACTGGTAGTTGCATAGGAGATGGGCAATGTAAAATCACCTCAAGTATCGTACTGATAGCTTCTTGAAAACAAAAACTGTAATTGCTAAATGTTGTGGTGTCTGTGCTTGTTACAACATCATCAGATTGTCCAGTAAAATAGACTTAGCGGCAGAATTAGTGTGGAACATTTCTCACTGAGCAGATCTGTACCTGTTTCTGCCTTTCCATTTCATATTACAGACAATTGTTACCTGAACAGTAGCATTTTCTATTTTATTGCTGTGCTAAGTGCTACCATGTTTGGGCAATGGATTTCTGGCTCCTCGCGTGCAATCGAAACTCTTGACAACTGGCCCGTCACGTGGGAAGGCGAACATTAATCTTCTCACATTTCTTCCCAATGCAAACTGTATTTCAGAAATACTTTTGGAAAGGATTCTTTCTTTCAGGACACTGCTCGTAGCTCCATGCAGCCTCTGCAGTCTAAAGACACCACAACGATAGTGCGAATACATTCTTCACATCAAAGTCCTATTTGTGCTTCCTTGTTGCGGCAACTCTTGATTGCACTCGCCAAGATATCCCTTGAGATATAAGGTATAACTCATGCCTTACCTTTGGCAATGCTCTTATTAATCTGAGAAGAGTTGATTCGAGGTTTATTAACAGACAGCACTTCGTACGACCTAGCTTCAAATAGTTGAGGAGGCTGTTCATGTGTACCAACTTCTCTCTTATTCTGAGAACATGTACTTCAACGCTGCAACGAAACATTGTGTGGAAATGTCACCCTAATGCTAACATTTCCTTTTGTTTCTTTGTCGTACATGCTACTGAATTGGGGTGACATTTACTCCCTCATGGAACCACTGTGTGTCAAACCTGTTCATTTTTCCCATTCGTCCTGCCACCATTTAGGAATTTGGACTCGAATGTCTTCAAGTGCTCATCTCTAACTGTTCTGTCTCGACTGTATTTCACTTTCGCAGACTCTTTCTATACTTTTACTCGAACTGGTAGTTTCACAGGAGATTGGCAATGTAAAGTCACCTCAACAGTGGTACTGGTAGCTTCTTGAAAACAAAAACTAAGTGCTACCTGTTGTGGTGTCATTGCTTGTTGTAACACTATCAGACTGTCCAGTTCACAGTATCTTGCAATGTTGAGTATGCCAGGGAAATGTATCTCTAACAGTAGCATCCCCTACTCGATATATGTGCAAGTATCTTCATTTTGGCGTGATATATATCTTAATGATGGAACTTTTATTGAATCTCAGTGTTTCAAAATTACCGTAGCTACCAAATTCTTGCAGATTTTTTCAGTATCAGCGTGCATCAGGTTGAGATGCACCAGCTCAGATTAACATAAGAGATCAACTAAATTTCTGACAACATGAGTACAAAAGGCAACCATTGTTACCTATTCAATGACACAGTAATGAGGTGTGAATTGCAAAGGTGAAATGTAGGGACATGAAAAAATATAAAGGCTATGCTTTGCATGCAACAGATGTCCAACAACCTGAAATGGAGACTGGAGTGAGCAGTACAGACAGAAATGTGCAGCAGATCTAAGTTTGTAAGTATAGGATCTTTGCTTTGTAACAATTTAAAGTTTCCACGAGATGTCGTCAGTAAAGTAGCTTTAGTTGCTCAATTAGTGTGGAACATTTCTCAATGAGCAGATCTCTACCTGTTTCTGCTTTGCCATTTCACTTTACAGACAATTGTCACCTGAACAGTAGCATTTTCTATTTTATTGCTGTGGTAAGTGCTACCATGTTTGGGCGACGGATTTCTGGCTCCTCACGTGCAATCGGAACTCTTGACAACTGGCTCGTCACGTTGGAAGGCTAAATGACGACGCGAACAGTACTCATGTCACATTTCTTCCCAATGCAAACTCTATTTCAGAAATACTTTGGGGAAGGATTCTTTCTTTCACGATAACGCTGGTAGCTCCATGCAGCCTCTGCAGTCAAAAGACAACACAATGAATGTGCAAATACATTCATACCATTAAAATCGTATTGGTGCTGCCTTGTTGTGGTGACTCTTGACTGCAGTCGCCAAGATATCCCTTGAGATATACGGTTTCACTCATGTTATCCTTTGGCAATGCTTTTATTAATCTGAGAATATTTCACTCGAGATTCATTCACAGATAGCCCTTCATAAGACCTTGCTTCAAATAGTTGAGGAGGCTGCTCGATTGTACCAACTTCTCTTATTCTCAACTCATGTCCTTTAACCCTGCAACGAAATATTGAAGGGAAATGTCACCCGAATGCTAAAATTTCCTATTTTTTCTTGATAGTAAGTGTTACCGTATTGGGGTGACATTTACAACCTGTCTTAACCACATCATGTCAAAGCTGATCATTTTTCCCTTTGCTGCTGCCTCCATTTCAGAATTCTGATACTAATTTCTTCAAATGATCATCTTTAATTGTTCTGTTTGTATTGTATTTCACTTTCCCAGATTCTTTCTGTACTTTTCCTGGAACTGGTAGTTGCATAGGAGATGGGCAATGTAAAATCACCTCAAGTATCGTACTGATAGCTTCTTGAAAACAAAAACTGTAATTGCTAAATGTTGTGGTGTCTGTGCTTGTTACAACATCATCAGATTGTCCAGTAAAATAGACTTAGCGGCAGAATTAGTGTGGAACATTTCTCACTGAGCAGATCTGTACCTGTTTCTGCCTTTCCATTTCATATTACAGACAATTGTTACCTGAACAGTAGCATTTACTATTTTATTGCTGTGCTAAGTGCTACCATGTTTGGGCAATGGATTTCTGGCTCCTCGCGTGCAATCGGAACTCTTGACAACTGGCCCGTCACGTGGGAAGGCGAACATTAATCTTCTCACATTTCTTCCCAATGCAAACTGTATTTCAGAAATACTTTTGGAAAGGATTCTTTCTTTCAGGACACTGCTCGTAGCTCCATGCAACCTCTGCAGTCTAAAGACACCACAACGATAGTGCGAATACATTCTTCACATCAAAGTCCTATTTGTGCTTCCTTGTTGCGGCAACTCTTGATTGCACTCGCCAAGATATCCCTTGAGATATAAGGTATAACTCATGCCTTACCTTTGGCAATGCTCTTATTAATCTGAGAAGAGTTGATTCGAGGTTTATTAACAGACAGCACTTCGTACGACCTAGCTTCAAATAGTTGAGGAGGCTGTTCATGTGTACCAACTTCTCTCTTATTCTGAGAACATGTACTTCAACGCTGCAACGAAACATTGTGTGGAAATGTCACCCTAATGCTAACATTTCCTTTTGTTTCTTTGTCGTACATGCTACTGAATTGGGGTGACATTTACTCCCTCATGGAACCACTGTGTGTCAAACCTGTTCATTTTTCCCATTCGTCCTGCCACCATTTAGGAATTTGGACTCGAATGTCTTCAAGTGCTCATCTCTAACTGTTCTGTCTCGACTGTATTTCACTTTCGCAGACTCTTTCTATACTTTTACTCGAACTGGTAGTTTCACAGGAGATTGGCAATGTAAAGTCACCTCAACAGTGGTACTGGTAGCTTCTTGAAAACAAAAACTAAGTGCTACCTGTTGTGGTGTCATTGCTTGTTGTAACACTATCAGACTGTCCAGTTCACAGTATCTTGCAATGTTGAGTATGCCAGGGAAATGTATCTCTAACAGTAGCATCCCCTACTCGATATATGTGCAAGTATCTTCATTTTGGCGTGATATATATCTTAATGATGGAACTTTTATTGAATCTCAGTGTTTCAAAATTACCGTAGCTACCAAATTCTTGCAGATTTTTTCAGTATCAGCGTGCATCAGGTTGAGATGCACCAGCTCAGATTAACATAAGAGATCAACTAAATTTCTGACAACATGAGTACAAAAGGCAACCATTGTTACCTATTCAATGACACAGTAATGAGGTGTGAATTGCAAAGGTGAAATGTAGGGACATGAAAAAATATAAAGGCTATGCTTTGCATGCAACAGATGTCCAACAACCTGAAATGGAGACTGGAGTGAGCAGTACAGACAGAAATGTGCAGCAGATCTAAGTTTGTAAGTATAGGATCTTTGCTTTGTAACAATTTAAAGTTTCCACGAGATGTCGTCAGTAAAGTAGCTTTAGTTGCTCAATTAGTGTGGAACATTTCTCAATGAGCAGATCTCTACCTGTTTCTGCTTTGCCATTTCACTTTACAGACAATTGTCACCTGAACAGTAGCATTTTCTATTTTATTGCTGTGGTAAGTGCTACCATGTTTGGGCGACGGATTTCTGGCTCCTCACGTGCAATCGGAACTCTTGACAACTGGCTCGTCACGTTGGAAGGCTAAATGACGACGCGAACAGTACTCATGTCACATTTCTTCCCAATGCAAACTCTATTTCAGAAATACTTTGGGGAAGGATTCTTTCTTTCACGATAACGCTGGTAGCTCCATGCAGCCTCTGCAGTCAAAAGACAACACAATGAATGTGCAAATACATTCATACCATTAAAATCGTATTGGTGCTGCCTTGTTGTGGTGACTCTTGACTGCAGTCGCCAAGATATCCCTTGAGATATACGGTTTCACTCATGTTATCCTTTGGCAATGCTTTTATTAATCTGAGAATATTTCACTCGAGATTCATTCACAGATAGCCCTTCATAAGACCTTGCTTCAAATAGTTGAGGAGGCTGCTCGATTGTACCAACTTCTCTTATTCTCAACTCATGTCCTTTAACCCTGCAACGAAATATTGAAGGGAAATGTCACCCGAATGCTAAAATTTCCTATTTTTTCTTGATAGTAAGTGTTACCGTATTGGGGTGACATTTACAACCTGTCTTAACCACATCATGTCAAAGCTGATCATTTTTCCCTTTGCTGCTGCCTCCATTTCAGAATTCTGATACTAATTTCTTCAAATGATCATCTTTAATTGTTCTGTTTGTATTGTATTTCACTTTCCCAGATTCTTTCTGTACTTTTCCTGGAACTGGTAGTTGCATAGGAGATGGGCAATGTAAAATCACCTCAAGTATCGTACTGATAGCTTCTTGAAAACAAAAACTGTAATTGCTAAATGTTGTGGTGTCTGTGCTTGTTACAACATCATCAGATTGTCCAGTAAAATAGACTTAGCGGCAGAATTAGTGTGGAACATTTCTCACTGAGCAGATCTGTACCTGTTTCTGCCTTTCCATTTCATATTACAGACAATTGTTACCTGAACAGTAGCATTTTCTATTTTATTGCTGTGCTAAGTGCTACCATGTTTGGGCAATGGATTTCTGGCTCCTCGCGTGCAATCGGAACTCTTGACAACTGGCCCGTCACGTGGGAAGGCGAACATTAATCTTCTCACATTTCTTCCCAATGCAAACTGTATTTCAGAAATACTTTTGGAAAGGATTCTTTCTTTCAGGACACTGCTCGTAGCTCCATGCAGCCTCTGCAGTCTAAAGACACCACAACGATAGTGCGAATACATTCTTCACATCAAAGTCCTATTTGTGCTTCCTTGTTGCGGCAACTCTTGATTGCACTCGCCAAGATATCCCTTGAGATATAAGGTATAACTCATGCCTTACCTTTGGCAATGCTCTTATTAATCTGAGAAGAGTTGATTCGAGGTTTATTAACAGACAGCACTCCGTACGACCTAGCTTCAAATAGTTGAGGAGGCTGTTCATGTGTACCAACTTCTCTCTTATTCTGAGAACATGTACTTCAACGCTGTAACGAAACATTGTGTGGAAATGTCACCCTAATGCTAACATTTCCTTTTGTTTCTTTGTCGTACATGCTACTGAATTGGGGTGACATTTACTCCCTCATGGAACCACTGTGTGTCAAACCTGTTCATTTTTCCCATTCGTCCTGCCACCATTTAGGAATTTGGACTCGAATGTCTTCAAGTGCTCATCTCTAACTGTTCTGTCTCGACTGTATTTCACTTTCGCAGACTCTTTCTATACTTTTACTCGAACTGGTAGTTTCACAGGAGATTGGCAATGTAAAGTCACCTCAACAGTGGTACTGGTAGCTTCTTGAAAACAAAAACTAAGTGCTACCTGTTGTGGTGTCATTGCTTGTTGTAACACCATCAGACTGTCCAGTTCACAGTATCTTGCAATGTTGAGTATGCCAGGGAAATGTATCTCTAACAGTAGCATCCCCTACTCGATATATGTGCAAGTATCTTCATTTTGGCGTGATATATATCTTAATGATGGAACTTTTATTGAATCTCAGTGTTTCAAAATTACCGTAGCTACCAAATTCTTGCAGATTTTTTCAGTATCAGCGTGCATCAGGTTGAGATGCACCAGCTCAGATTAACATAAGAGATCAACTAAATTTCTGACAACATGAGTACAAAAGGCAACCATTGTTACCTATTCAATGACACAGTAATGAGGTGTGAATTGCAAAGGTGAAATGTAGGGACATGAAAAAATATAAAGGCTATGCTTTGCATGCAACAGATGTCCAACAACCTGAAATGGAGACTGGAGTGAGCAGTACAGACAGAAATGTGCAGCAGATCTAAGTTTGTAAGTGTAGGATCTTTGCTTTGTAACAATTTAAAGTTTCCACGAGATGTCGTCAGTAAAGTAGCTTTAGTTGCTCAATTAGTGTGGAACATTTCTCAATGAGCAGATCTCTACCTGTTTCTGCTTTGCCATTTCACTTTACAGACAATTGTCACCTGAACAGTAGCATTTTCTATTTTATTGCTGTGGTAAGTGCTACCATGTTTGGGCGACGGATTTCTGGCTCCTCACGTGCAATCGGAACTCTTGACAACTGGCTCGTCACGTTGGAAGGCTAAATGACGACGCGAACAGTACTCATGTCACATTTCTTCCCAATACAAACTCTATTTCAGAAATACTTTGGGGAAGGATTCTTTCTTTCACGATAACACTGGTAGCTCCATGCAGCCTCTGCAGTCAAAAGACAACACAATGAAAGTGCGAATACATTCATACCATTAAAATCGTATTGGTGCTGCCTTGTTGTGGTGACTCTTGACTGCAGTCACCAAGATATCCCTTGAGATATACAGTTTCACTCATGTTATCCTTTGGCAATGCTTTTATTAATCTGAGAATATTTCACTCGAGATTCATTCACAGATAGCCCTTCATAAGACCTTGCTTCAAATAGTTGAGGAGGCTGCTCGATTGTACCAACTTCTCTTATTCTCAACTCATGTCCTTTAACCCTGCAACAAAATATTGAAGGGAAATGTCACCCGAATGCTAAAATTTCCTATTTTTTCTTGATAGTAAGTGTTACCGTATTGGGGTGACATTTACAACCTGTCTTAACCACATCATGTCAAAGCTGATCATTTTTCCCTTTGCTGCTGCCTCCATTTCAGAATTCTGATACTAATTTCTTCAAATGATCATCTTTAATTGTTCTGTTTGTATTGTATTTCACTTTCCCAGATTCTTTCTGTACTTTTCCTGGAACTGGTAGTTGCATAGGAGATGGGCAATGTAAAATCACCTCAAGTATCGTACTGATAGCTTCTTGAAAACAAAAACTGTAATTGCTAAATGTTGTGGTGTCTGTGCTTGTTACAACATCATCAGATTGTCCAGTAAAATAGACTTAGCGGCAGAATTAGTGTGGAACATTTCTCACTGAGCAGATCTGTACCTGTTTCTGCCTTTCCATTTCATATTACAGACAATTGTTACCTGAACAGTAGCATTTTCTATTTTATTGCTGTGCTAAGTGCTACCATGTTTGGGCAATGGATTTCTGGCTCCTCGCGTGCAATCGGAACTCTTGACAACTGGCCCGTCACGTGGGAAGGCGAACATTAATCTTCTCACATTTCTTCCCAATGCAAACTGTATTTCAGAAATACTTTTGGAAAGGATTCTTTCTTTCAGGACACTGCTCGTAGCTCCATGCAGCCTCTGCAGTCTAAAGACACCACAACGATAGTGCGAATACATTCTTCACATCAAAGTCCTATTTGTGCTTCCTTGTTGCGGCAACTCTTGATTGCACTCGCCAAGATATCCCTTGAGATATAAGGTATAACTCATGCCTTACCTTTGGCAATGCTCTTATTAATCTGAGAAGAGTTGATTCGAGGTTTATTAACAGACAGCACTCCGTACGACCTTGCTTCAAATAGTTGAGGAGGCTGTTCATGTGTACCAACTTCTCTCTTATTCTGAGAACATGTACTTCAACGCTGTAACGAAACATTGTGTGGAAATGTCACCCTAATGCTAACATTTCCTTTTGTTTCTTTGTCGTACATGCTACTGAATTGGGGTGACATTTACTCCCTCATGGAACCACTGTGTGTCAAACCTGTTCATTTTTCCCATTCGTCCTGCCACCATTTAGGAATTTGGACTCGAATGTCTTCAAGTGCTCATCTCTAACTGTTCTGTCTCGACTGTATTTCACTTTCGCAGACTCTTTCTATACTTTTACTCGAACTGGTAGTTTCACAGGAGATTGGCAATGTAAAGTCACCTCAACAGTGGTACTGGTAGCTTCTTGAAAACAAAAACTAAGTGCTACCTGTTGTGGTGTCATTGCTTGTTGTAACACCATCAGACTGTCCAGTTCACAGTATCTTGCAATGTTGAGTATGCCAGGGAAATGTATCTCTAACAGTAGCATCCCCTACTCGATATATGTGCAAGTATCTTCATTTTGGCGTGATATATATCTTAATGATGGAACTTTTATTGAATCTCAGTGTTTCAAAATTACCGTAGCTACCAAATTCTTGCAGATTTTTTCAGTATCAGCGTGCATCAGGTTTGAGATGCACCAGCTCAGATTAACATAAGAGATCAACTAAATTTCTGACAACATGAGTACAAAAGGCAACCATTGTTACCTATTCAATGACACAGTAATGAGGTGTGAATTGCAAAGGTGAAATGTAGGGACATGAAAAAATATAAAGGCTATGCTTTGCATGCAACAGATGTCCAACAACCTGAAATGGAGACTGGAGTGAACAGTACAGACAGAAATGTGCAGCAGATCTAAGTTTGTAAGTGTAGGATCTTTGCTTTGTAACATTTTAAAGTTTCCACGAGATGTCGTCAGTAAAGTAGCTTTAGTTGCTCAATTAGTGTGGAACATTTCTCAGTGAGCAGATCTCTACCTGTTTCTGCTTTGCCATTTCACTTTACAGACAATTGTCACCTGAACAGTAGCATTTTCTATTTTATTGCTGTGGTAAGTGCTACCATGTTTGGGCGACGGATTTCTGGCTCCTCACGTGCAATCGGAACTCTTGACAACTGGCTCGTCACGTTGGAAGGCTAAATGACGACGCGAACAGTACTCATGTCACATTTCTTCCCAATGCAAACTCTATTTCAGAAATACTTTGGGGAAGGATTCTTTCTTTCACGATAACACTGGTAGCTCCATGCAGCCTCCGCAGTCAAAAGACAACACAATGAAAGTGCGAATACATTCATACCATTAAAATCGTATTGGTGCTGCCTTGTTGTGGTGACTCTTGACTGCAGTCACCAAGATATCCCTTGAGATATACAGTTTCACTCATGTTATCCTTTGGCAATGCTTTTATTAATCTGAGAATATTTCACTCGAGATTCATTCACAGATAGCCCTTCATAAGACCTTGCTTCAAATAGTTGAGGAGGCTGCTCGATTGTACCAACTTCTCTTATTCTCAACTCATGTCCTTTAACCCTGCAACAAAATATTGAAGGGAAATGTCACCCGAATGCTAAAATTTCCTATTTTTTCTTGATAGTAAGTGTTACCGTATTGGGGTGACATTTACAACCTGTCTTAACCACATCATGTCAAAGCTGATCATTTTTCCCTTTGCTGCTGCCTCCATTTCAGAATTCTGATACTAATTTCTTCAAATGATCATCTTTAATTGTTCTGTTTGTATTGTATTTCACTTTCCCAGATTCTTTCTGTACTTTTCCTGGAACTGGTAGTTGCATAGGAGATGGGCAATGTAAAATCACCTCAAGTATCGTACTGATAGCTTCTTGAAAACAAAAACTGTAATTGCTAAATGTTGTGGTGTCTGTGCTTGTTACAACATCATCAGATTGTCCAGTAAAATAGACTTAGCGGCAGAATTAGTGTGGAACATTTCTCACTGAGCAGATCTGTACCTGTTTCTGCCTTTCCATTTCATATTACAGACAATTGTTACCTGAACAGTAGCATTTTCTATTTTATTGCTGTGCTAAGTGCTACCATGTTTGGGCAATGGATTTCTGGCTCCTCGCGTGCAATCGGAACTCTTGACAACTGGCCCGTCACGTGGGAAGGCGAACATTAATCTTCTCACATTTCTTCCCAATGCAAACTGTATTTCAGAAATACTTTTGGAAAGGATTCTTTCTTTCAGGACACTGCTCGTAGCTCCATGCAACCTCTGCAGTCTAAAGACACCACAACGATAGTGCGAATACATTCTTCACATCAAAGTCCTATTTGTGCTTCCTTGTTGCGGCAACTCTTGATTGCACTCGCCAAGATATCCCTTGAGATATAAGGTATAACTCATGCCTTACCTTTGGCAATGCTCTTATTAATCTGAGAAGAGTTGATTCGAGGTTTATTAACAGACAGCACTTCGTACGACCTAGCTTCAAATAGTTGAGGAGGCTGTTCATGTGTACCAACTTCTCTCTTATTCTGAGAACATGTACTTCAACGCTGCAACGAAACATTGTGTGGAAATGTCACCCTAATGCTAACATTTCCTTTTGTTTCTTTGTCGTACATGCTACTGAATTGGGGTGACATTTACTCCCTCATGGAACCACTGTGTGTCAAACCTGTTCATTTTTCCCATTCGTCCTGCCACCATTTAGGAATTTGGACTCGAATGTCTTCAAGTGCTCATCTCTAACTGTTCTGTCTCGACTGTATTTCACTTTCGCAGACTCTTTCTATACTTTTACTCGAACTGGTAGTTTCACAGGAGATTGACAATGTAAAGTCACCTCAACAGTGGTACTGGTAGCTTCTTGAAAACAAAAACTAAGTGCTACCTGTTGTGGTGTCATTGCTTGTTGTAACACCATCAGACTGTCCAGTTCACAGTATCTTGCAATGTTGAGTATGCCAGGGAAATGTATCTCTAACAGTAGCATCCCCTACTCGATATATGTGCAAGTATCTTCATTTTGGCGTGATATATATCTTAATGATGGAACTTTTATTGAATCACAGTGTTTCAAAATTACCGTAGCTACCAAATTCTTGCAGATTTTTTCAGTATCAGCGTGCATCAGGTTGAGATGCACCAGCTCAGATTAACATAAGAGATCAACTAAATTTCTGACAACATGAGTACAAAAGGCAACCATTGTTACCTATTCAA
This sequence comes from Pristiophorus japonicus, assembly GCF_044704955.1. Taxonomy (NCBI): domain Eukaryota; kingdom Metazoa; phylum Chordata; class Chondrichthyes; family Pristiophoridae; genus Pristiophorus; species Pristiophorus japonicus. The sequence continues at coordinate 220,989,589 of NC_091978.1, forward strand.
TGACACAGTAATGAGGTGTGAATTGCAAAGGTGAAATGTAGGGACATGAAAAAATATAAAGGCTATGCTTTGCATGCAACAGATGTCCAACAACCTGAAATGGAGACTGGAGTGAGCAGTACAGACAGAAATGTGCAGCAGATCTAAGTTTGTAAGTGTAGGATCTTTGCTTTGTAACAATTTAAAGTTTCCACGAGATGTCGTCAGTAAAGTAGCTTTAGTTGCTCAATTAGTGTGGAACATTTCTCAATGAGCAGATCTCTACCTGTTTCTGCTTTGCCATTTCACTTTACAGACAATTGTCACCTGAACAGTAGCATTTTCTATTTTATTGCTGTGGTAAGTGCTACCATGTTTGGGCGACGGATTTCTGGCTCCTCACGTGCAATCGGAACTCTTGACAACTGGCTCGTCACGTTGGAAGGCTAAATGACGACGCGAACAGTACTCATGTCACATTTCTTCCCAATACAAACTCTATTTCAGAAATACTTTGGGGAAGGATTCTTTCTTTCACGATAACACTGGTAGCTCCATGCAGCCTCTGCAGTCAAAAGACAACACAATGAAAGTGCGAATACATTCATACCATTAAAATCGTATTGGTGCTGCCTTGTTGTGGTGACTCTTGACTGCAGTCACCAAGATATCCCTTGAGATATACAGTTTCACTCATGTTATCCTTTGGCAATGCTTTTATTAATCTGAGAATATTTCACTCGAGATTCATTCACAGATAGCCCTTCATAAGACCTTGCTTCAAATAGTTGAGGAGGCTGCTCGATTGTACCAACTTCTCTTATTCTCAACTCATGTCCTTTAACCCTGCAACAAAATATTGAAGGGAAATGTCACCCGAATGCTAAAATTTCCTATTTTTTCTTGATAGTAAGTGTTACCGTATTGGGGTGACATTTACAACCTGTCTTAACCACATCATGTCAAAGCTGATCATTTTTCCCTTTGCTGCTGCCTCCATTTCAGAATTCTGATACTAATTTCTTCAAATGATCATCTTTAATTGTTCTGTTTGTATTGTATTTCACTTTCCCAGATTCTTTCTGTACTTTTCCTGGAACTGGTAGTTGCATAGGAGATGGGCAATGTAAAATCACCTCAAGTATCGTACTGATAGCTTCTTGAAAACAAAAACTGTAATTGCTAAATGTTGTGGTGTCTGTGCTTGTTACAACATCATCAGATTGTCCAGTAAAATAGACTTAGCGGCAGAATTAGTGTGGAACATTTCTCACTGAGCAGATCTGTACCTGTTTCTGCCTTTCCATTTCATATTACAGACAATTGTTACCTGAACAGTAGCATTTTCTATTTTATTGCTGTGCTAAGTGCTACCATGTTTGGGCAATGGATTTCTGGCTCCTCGCGTGCAATCGGAACTCTTGACAACTGGCCCGTCACGTGGGAAGGCGAACATTAATCTTCTCACATTTCTTCCCAATGCAAACTGTATTTCAGAAATACTTTTGGAAAGGATTCTTTCTTTCAGGACACTGCTCGTAGCTCCATGCAGCCTCTGCAGTCTAAAGACACCACAACGATAGTGCGAATACATTCTTCACATCAAAGTCCTATTTGTGCTTCCTTGTTGCGGCAACTCTTGATTGCACTCGCCAAGATATCCCTTGAGATATAAGGTATAACTCATGCCTTACCTTTGGCAATGCTCTTATTAATCTGAGAAGAGTTGATTCGAGGTTTATTAACAGACAGCACTCCGTACGACCTAGCTTCAAATAGTTGAGGAGGCTGTTCATGTGTACCAACTTCTCTCTTATTCTGAGAACATGTACTTCAACGCTGTAACGAAACATTGTGTGGAAATGTCACCCTAATGCTAACATTTCCTTTTGTTTCTTTGTCGTACATGCTACTGAATTGGGGTGACATTTACTCCCTCATGGAACCACTGTGTGTCAAACCTGTTCATTTTTCCCATTCGTCCTGCCACCATTTAGGAATTTGGACTCGAATGTCTTCAAGTGCTCATCTCTAACTGTTCTGTCTCGACTGTATTTCACTTTCGCAGACTCTTTCTATACTTTTACTCGAACTGGTAGTTTCACAGGAGATTGGCAATGTAAAGTCACCTCAACAGTGGTACTGGTAGCTTCTTGAAAACAAAAACTAAGTGCTACCTGTTGTGGTGTCATTGCTTGTTGTAACACCATCAGACTGTCCAGTTCACAGTATCTTGCAATGTTGAGTATGCCAGGGAAATGTATCTCTAACAGTAGCATCCCCTACTCGATATATGTGCAAGTATCTTCATTTTGGCGTGATATATATCTTAATGATGGAACTTTTATTGAATCTCAGTGTTTCAAAATTACCGTAGCTACCAAATTCTTGCAGATTTTTTCAGTATCAGCGTGCATCAGGTTGAGATGCACCAGCTCAGATTAACATAAGAGATCAACTAAATTTCTGACAACATGAGTACAAAAGGCAACCATTGTTACCTATTCAATGACACAGTAATGAGGTGTGAATTGCAAAGGTGAAATGTAGGGACATGAAAAAATATAAAGGCTATGCTTTGCATGCAACAGATGTCCAACAACCTGAAATGGAGACTGGAGTGAGCAGTACAGACAGAAATGTGCAGCAGATCTAAGTTTGTAAGTGTAGGATCTTTGCTTTGTAACAATTTAAAGTTTCCACGAGATGTCGTCAGTAAAGTAGCTTTAGTTGCTCAATTAGTGTGGAACATTTCTCAATGAGCAGATCTCTACCTGTTTCTGCTTTGCCATTTCACTTTACAGACAATTGTCACCTGAACAGTAGCATTTTCTATTTTATTGCTGTGGTAAGTGCTACCATGTTTGGGCGACGGATTTCTGGCTCCTCACGTGCAATCGGAACTCTTGACAACTGGCTCGTCACGTTGGAAGGCTAAATGACGACGCGAACAGTACTCATGTCACATTTCTTCCCAATACAATCTCTATTTCAGAAATACTTTGGGGAAGGATTCTTTCTTTCACGATAACACTGGTAGCTCCATGCAGCCTCTGCAGTCAAAAGACAACACAATGAAAGTGCGAATACATTCATACCATTAAAATCGTATTGGTGCTGCCTTGTTGTGGTGACTCTTGACTGCAGTCACCAAGATATCCCTTGAGATATACAGTTTCACTCATGTTATCCTTTGGCAATGCTTTTATTAATCTGAGAATATTTCACTCGAGATTCATTCACAGATAGCCCTTTATAAGACCTTGCTTCAAATAGTTGAGGAGGCTGCTCGATTGTACCAACTTCTCTTATTCTCAACTCATGTCCTTTAACCCTGCAACAAAATATTGAAGGGAAATGTCACCCGAATGCTAAAATTTCCTATTTTTTCTTGATAGTAAGTGTTACCGTATTGGGGTGACATTTACAACCTGTCTTAACCACATCATGTCAAAGCTGATCATTTTTCCCTTTGCTGCTGCCTCCATTTCAGAATTCTGATACTAATTTCTTCAAATGATCATCTTTAATTGTTCTGTTTGTATTGTATTTCACTTTCCCAGATTCTTTCTGTACTTTTCCTGGAACTGGTAGTTGCATAGGAGATGGGCAATGTAAAATCACCTCAAGTATCGTACTGATAGCTTCTTGAAAACAAAAACTGTAATTGCTAAATGTTGTGGTGTCTGTGCTTGTTACAACATCATCAGATTGTCCAGTAAAATAGACTTAGCGGCAGAATTAGTGTGGAACATTTCTCACTGAGCAGATCTGTACCTGTTTCTGCCTTTCCATTTCATATTACAGACAATTGTTACCTGAACAGTAGCATTTTCTATTTTATTGCTGTGCTAAGTGCTACCATGTTTGGGCAATGGATTTCTGGCTCCTCGCGTGCAATCGGAACTCTTGACAACTGGCCCGTCACGTGGGAAGGCGAACATTAATCTTCTCACATTTCTTCCCAATGCAAACTGTATTTCAGAAATACTTTTGGAAAGGATTCTTTCTTTCAGGACACTGCTCGTAGCTCCATGCAGCCTCTGCAGTCTAAAGACACCACAACGATAGTGCGAATACATTCTTCACATCAAAGTCCTATTTGTGCTTCCTTGTTGCGGCAACTCTTGATTGCACTCGCCAAGATATCCCTTGAGATATAAGGTATAACTCATGCCTTACCTTTGGCAATGCTCTTATTAATCTGAGAAGAGTTGATTCGAGGTTTATTAACAGACAGCACTCCGTACGACCTTGCTTCAAATAGTTGAGGAGGCTGTTCATGTGTACCAACTTCTCTCTTATTCTGAGAACATGTACTTCAACGCTGTAACGAAACATTGTGTGGAAATGTCACCCTAATGCTAACATTTCCTTTTGTTTCTTTGTCGTACATGCTACTGAATTGGGGTGACATTTACTCCCTCATGGAACCACTGTGTGTCAAACCTGTTCATTTTTCCCATTCGTCCTGCCACCATTTAGGAATTTGGACTCGAATGTCTTCAAGTGCTCATCTCTAACTGTTCTGTCTCGACTGTATTTCACTTTCGCAGACTCTTTCTATACTTTTACTCGAACTGGTAGTTTCACAGGAGATTGGCAATGTAAAGTCACCTCAACAGTGGTACTGGTAGCTTCTTGAAAACAAAAACTAAGTGCTACCTGTTGTGGTGTCATTGCTTGTTGTAACACCATCAGACTGTCCAGTTCACAGTATCTTGCAATGTTGAGTATGCCAGGGAAATGTATCTCTAACAGTAGCATCCCCTACTCGATATATGTGCAAGTATCTTCATTTTGGCGTGATATATATCTTAATGATGGAACTTTTATTGAATCTCAGTGTTTCAAAATTACCGTAGCTACCAAATTCTTGCAGATTTTTTCAGTATCAGCGTGCATCAGGTTTGAGATGCACCAGCTCAGATTAACATAAGAGATCAACTAAATTTCTGACAACATGAGTACAAAAGGCAACCATTGTTACCTATTCAATGACACAGTAATGAGGTGTGAATTGCAAAGGTGAAATGTAGGGACATGAAAAAATATAAAGGCTATGCTTTGCATGCAACAGATGTCCAACAACCTGAAATGGAGACTGGAGTGAACAGTACAGACAGAAATGTGCAGCAGATCTAAGTTTGTAAGTGTAGGATCTTTGCTTTGTAACATTTTAAAGTTTCCACGAGATGTCGTCAGTAAAGTAGCTTTAGTTGCTCAATTAGTGTGGAACATTTCTCAGTGAGCAGATCTCTACCTGTTTCTGCTTTGCCATTTCACTTTACAGACAATTGTCACCTGAACAGTAGCATTTTCTATTTTATTGCTGTGGTAAGTGCTACCATGTTTGGGCGACGGATTTCTGGCTCCTCACGTGCAATCGGAACTCTTGACAACTGGCTCGTCACGTTGGAAGGCTAAATGACGACGCGAACAGTACTCATGTCACATTTCTTCCCAATGCAAACTCTATTTCAGAAATACTTTGGGGAAGGATTCTTTCTTTCACGATAACACTGGTAGCTCCATGCAGCCTCCGCAGTCAAAAGACAACACAATGAAAGTGCGAATACATTCATACCATTAAAATCGTATTGGTGCTGCCTTGTTGTGGTGACTCTTGACTGCAGTCACCAAGATATCCCTTGAGATATACAGTTTCACTCATGTTATCCTTTGGCAATGCTTTTATTAATCTGAGAATATTTCACTCGAGATTCATTCACAGATAGCCCTTCATAAGACCTTGCTTCAAATAGTTGAGGAGGCTGCTCGATTGTACCAACTTCTCTTATTCTCAACTCATGTCCTTTAACCCTGCAACAAAATATTGAAGGGAAATGTCACCCGAATGCTAAAATTTCCTATTTTTTCTTGATAGTAAGTGTTACCGTATTGGGGTGACATTTACAACCTGTCTTAACCACATCATGTCAAAGCTGATCATTTTTCCCTTTGCTGCTGCCTCCATTTCAGAATTCTGATACTAATTTCTTCAAATGATCATCTTTAATTGTTCTGTTTGTATTGTATTTCACTTTCCCAGATTCTTTCTGTACTTTTCCTGGAACTGGTAGTTGCATAGGAGATGGGCAATGTAAAATCACCTCAAGTATCGTACTGATAGCTTCTTGAAAACAAAAACTGTAATTGCTAAATGTTGTGGTGTCTGTGCTTGTTACAACATCATCAGATTGTCCAGTAAAATAGACTTAGCGGCAGAATTAGTGTGGAACATTTCTCACTGAGCAGATCTGTACCTGTTTCTGCCTTTCCATTTCATATTACAGACAATTGTTACCTGAACAGTAGCATTTTCTATTTTATTGCTGTGCTAAGTGCTACCATGTTTGGGCAATGGATTTCTGGCTCCTCGCGTGCAATCGGAACTCTTGACAACTGGCCCGTCACGTGGGAAGGCGAACATTAATCTTCTCACATTTCTTCCCAATGCAAACTGTATTTCAGAAATACTTTTGGAAAGGATTCTTTCTTTCAGGACACTGCTCGTAGCTCCATGCAACCTCTGCAGTCTAAAGACACCACAACGATAGTGCGAATACATTCTTCACATCAAAGTCCTATTTGTGCTTCCTTGTTGCGGCAACTCTTGATTGCACTCGCCAAGATATCCCTTGAGATATAAGGTATAACTCATGCCTTACCTTTGGCAATGCTCTTATTAATCTGAGAAGAGTTGATTCGAGGTTTATTAACAGACAGCACTTCGTACGACCTAGCTTCAAATAGTTGAGGAGGCTGTTCATGTGTACCAACTTCTCTCTTATTCTGAGAACATGTACTTCAACGCTGCAACGAAACATTGTGTGGAAATGTCACCCTAATGCTAACATTTCCTTTTGTTTCTTTGTCGTACATGCTACTGAATTGGGGTGACATTTACTCCCTCATGGAACCACTGTGTGTCAAACCTGTTCATTTTTCCCATTCGTCCTGCCACCATTTAGGAATTTGGACTCGAATGTCTTCAAGTGCTCATCTCTAACTGTTCTGTCTCGACTGTATTTCACTTTCGCAGACTCTTTCTATACTTTTACTCGAACTGGTAGTTTCACAGGAGATTGACAATGTAAAGTCACCTCAACAGTGGTACTGGTAGCTTCTTGAAAACAAAAACTAAGTGCTACCTGTTGTGGTGTCATTGCTTGTTGTAACACCATCAGACTGTCCAGTTCACAGTATCTTGCAATGTTGAGTATGCCAGGGAAATGTATCTCTAACAGTAGCATCCCCTACTCGATATATGTGCAAGTATCTTCATTTTGGCGTGATATATATCTTAATGATGGAACTTTTATTGAATCTCAGTGTTTCAAAATTACCGTAGCTACCAAATTCTTGCAGATTTTTTCAGTATCAGCGTGCATCAGGTTGAGATGCACCAGCTCAGATTAACATAAGAGATCAACTAAATTTCTGACAACATGAGTACAAAAGGCAACCATTGTTACCTATTCAATGACACAGTAATGAGGTGTGAATTGCAAAGGTGAAATGTAGGGACATGAAAAAATATAAAGGCTATGCTTTGCATGCAACAGATGTCCAACAACCTGAAATGGAGACTGGAGTGAGCAGTACAGACAGAAATGTGCAGCAGATCTAAGTTTGTAAGTGTAGGATCTTTGCTTTGTAACAATTTAAAGTTTCCACGAGATGTCGTCAGTAAAGTAGCTTTAGTTGCTCAATTAGTGTGGAACATTTCTCAATGAGCAGATCTCTACCTGTTTCTGCTTTGCCATTTCACTTTACAGACAATTGTCACCTGAACAGTAGCATTTTCTATTTTATTGCTGTGGTAAGTGCTACCATGTTTGGGCGACGGATTTCTGGCTCCTCACGTGCAATCGGAACTCTTGACAACTGGCTCGTCACGTTGGAAGGCTAAATGACGACGCGAACAGTACTCATGTCACATTTCTTCCCAATACAAACTCTATTTCAGAAATACTTTGGGGAAGGATTCTTTCTTTCACGATAACACTGGTAGCTCCATGCAGCCTCTGCAGTCAAAAGACAACACAATGAAAGTGCGAATACATTCATACCATTAAAATCGTATTGGTGCTGCCTTGTTGTGGTGACTCTTGACTGCAGTCACCAAGATATCCCTTGAGATATACAGTTTCACTCATGTTATCCTTTGGCAATGCTTTTATTAATCTGAGAATATTTCACTCGAGATTCATTCACAGATAGCCCTTCATAAGACCTTGCTTCAAATAGTTGAGGAGGCTGCTCGATTGTACCAACTTCTCTTATTCTCAACTCATGTCCTTTAACCCTGCAACAAAATATTGAAGGGAAATGTCACCCGAATGCTAAAATTTCCTATTTTTTCTTGATAGTAAGTGTTACCGTATTGGGGTGACATTTACAACCTGTCTTAACCACATCATGTCAAAGCTGATCATTTTTCCCTTTGCTGCTGCCTCCATTTCAGAATTCTGATACTAATTTCTTCAAATGATCATCTTTAATTGTTCTGTTTGTATTGTATTTCACTTTCCCAGATTCTTTCTGTACTTTTCCTGGAACTGGTAGTTGCATAGGAGATGGGCAATGTAAAATCACCTCAAGTATCGTACTGATAGCTTCTTGAAAACAAAAACTGTAATTGCTAAATGTTGTGGTGTCTGTGCTTGTTACAACATCATCAGATTGTCCAGTAAAATAGACTTAGCGGCAGAATTAGTGTGGAACATTTCTCACTGAGCAGATCTGTACCTGTTTCTGCCTTTCCATTTCATATTACAGACAATTGTTACCTGAACAGTAGCATTTTCTATTTTATTGCTGTGCTAAGTGCTACCATGTTTGGGCAATGGATTTCTGGCTCCTCGCGTGCAATCGGAACTCTTGACAACTGGCCCGTCACGTGGGAAGGCGAACATTAATCTTCTCACATTTCTTCCCAATGCAAACTGTATTTCAGAAATACTTTTGGAAAGGATTCTTTCTTTCAGGACACTGCTCGTAGCTCCATGCAGCCTCTGCAGTCTAAAGACACCACAACGATAGTGCGAATACATTCTTCACATCAAAGTCCTATTTGTGCTTCCTTGTTGCGGCAACTCTTGATTGCACTCGCCAAGATATCCCTTGAGATATAAGGTATAACTCATGCCTTACCTTTGGCAATGCTCTTATTAATCTGAGAAGAGTTGATTCGAGGTTTATTAACAGACAGCACTCCGTACGACCTTGCTTCAAATAGTTGAGGAGGCTGTTCATGTGTACCAACTTCTCTCTTATTCTGAGAACATGTACTTCAACGCTGTAACGAAACATTGTGTGGAAATGTCACCCTAATGCTAACATTTCCTTTTGTTTCTTTGTCGTACATGCTACTGAATTGGGGTGACATTTACTCCCTCATGGAACCACTGTGTGTCAAACCTGTTCATTTTTCCCATTCGTCCTGCCACCATTTAGGAATTTGGACTCGAATGTCTTCAAGTGCTCATCTCTAACTGTTCTGTCTCGACTGTATTTCACTTTCGCAGACTCTTTCTATACTTTTACTCGAACTGGTAGTTTCACAGGAGATTGGCAATGTAAAGTCACCTCAACAGTGGTACTGGTAGCTTCTTGAAAACAAAATCTAAGTGCTACCTGTTGTGGTGTCATTGCTTGTTGTAACACCATCAGACTGTCCAGTTCACAGTATCTTGCAATGTTGAGTATGCCAGGGAAATGTATCTCTAACAGTAGCATCCCCTACTCGATATATGTGCAAGTATCTTCATTTTGGCGTGATATATATCTTAATGATGGAACTTTTATTGAATCTCAGTGTTTCAAAATTACCGTAGCTACCAAATTCTTGCAGATTTTTTCAGTATCAGCGTGCATCAGGTTTGAGATGCACCAGCTCAGATTAACATAAGAGATCAACTAAATTTCTGACAACATGAGTACAAAAGGCAACCATTGTTACCTATTCAATGACACAGTAATGAGGTGTGAATTGCAAAGGTGAAATGTAGGGACATGAAAAAATATAAAGGCTATGCTTTGCATGCAACAGATGTCCAACAACCTGAAATGGAGACTGGAGTGAACAGTACAGACAGAAATGTGCAGCAGATCTAAGTTTGTAAGTGTAGGATCTTTGCTTTGTAACATTTTAAAGTTTCCACGAGATGTCGTCAGTAAAGTAGCTTTAGTTGCTCAATTAGTGTGGAACATTTCTCAGTGAGCAGATCTCTACCTGTTTCTGCTTTGCCATTTCACTTTACAGACAATTGTCACCTGAACAGTAGCATTTTCTATTTTATTGCTGTGGTAAGTGCTACCATGTTTGGGCGACGGATTTCTGGCTCCTCACGTGCAATCGGAACTCTTGACAACTGGCTCGTCACGTTGGAAGGCTAAATGACGACGCGAACAGTACTCATGTCACATTTCTTCCCAATGCAAACTCTATTTCAGAAATACTTTGGGGAAGGATTCTTTCTTTCACGATAACACTGGTAGCTCCATGCAGCCTCTGCAGTCAAAAGACAACACAATGAAAGTGCGAATACATTCATACCATTAAAATCGTATTGGTGCTGCCTTGTTGTGGTGACTCTTGACTGCAGTCACCAAGATATCCCTTGAGATATACAGTTTCACTCATGTTATCCTTTGGCAATGCTTTTATTAATCTGAGAATATTTCACTCGAGATTCATTCACAGATAGCCCTTCATAAGACCTTGCTTCAAATAGTTGAGGAGGCTGCTCGATTGTACCAACTTCTCTTATTCTCAACTCATGTCCTTTAACCCTGCAACAAAATATTGAAGGGAAATGTCACCCGAATGCTAAAATTTCCTATTTTTTCTTGATAGTAAGTGTTACCGTATTGGGGTGACATTTACAACCTGTCTTAACCACATCATGTCAAAGCTGATCATTTTTCCCTTTGCTGCTGCCTCCATTTCAGAATTCTGATACTACTTTCTTCAAATGATCATCTTTAATTGTTCTGTTTGTATTGTATTTCACTTTCCCAGATTCTTTCTGTACTTTTCCTGGAACTGGTAGTTGCATAGGAGATGGGCAATGTAAAATCACCTCAAGTATCGTACTGATAGCTTCTTGAAAACAAAAACTGTAATTGCTAAATGTTGTGGTGTCTGTGCTTGTTACAACATCATCAGATTGTCCAGTAAAATAGACTTAGCGGCAGAATTAGTGTGGAACATTTCTCACTGAGCAGATCTGTACCTGTTTCTGCCTTTCCATTTCATATTACAGACAATTGTTACCTGAACAGTAGCATTTTCTATTTTATTGCTGTGCTAAGTGCTACCATGTTTGGGCAATGGATTTCTGGCTCCTCGCGTGCAATCGGAACTCTTGACAACTGGCCCGTCACGTGGGAAGGCGAACATTAATCTTCTCACATTTCTTCCCAATGCAAACTGTATTTCAGAAATACTTTTGGAAAGGATTCTTTCTTTCAGGACACTGCTCGTAGCTCCATGCAACCTCTGCAGTCTAAAGACACCACAACGATAGTGCGAATACATTCTTCACATCAAAGTCCTATTTGTGCTTCCTTGTTGCGGCAACTCTTGATTGCACTCGCCAAGATATCCCTTGAGATATAAGGTATAACTCATGCCTTACCTTTGGCAATGCTCTTATTAATCTGAGAAGAGTTGATTCGAGGTTTATTAACAGACAGCACTTCGTACGACCTAGCTTCAAATAGTTGAGGAGGCTGTTCATGTGTACCAACTTCTCTCTTATTCTGAGAACATGTACTTCAACGCTGCAACGAAACATTGTGTGGAAATGTCACCCTAATGCTAACATTTCCTTTTGTTTCTTTGTCGTACATGCTACTGAATTGGGGTGACATTTACTCCCTCATGGAACCACTGTGTGTCAAACCTGTTCATTTTTCCCATTCGTCCTGCCACCATTTAGGAATTTGGACTCGAATGTCTTCAAGTGCTCATCTCTAACTGTTCTGTCTCGACTGTATTTCACTTTCGCAGACTCTTTCTATACTTTTACTCGAACTGGTAGTTTCACAGGAGATTGGCAATGTAAAGTCACCTCAACAGTGGTACTGGTAGCTTCTTGAAAACAAAAACTAAGTGCTACCTGTTGTGGTGTCATTGCTTGTTGTAACACTATCAGACTGTCCAGTTCACAGTATCTTGCAATGTTGAGTATGCCAGGGAAATGTATCTCTAACAGTAGCATCCCCTACTCGATATATGTGCAAGTATCTTCATTTTGGCGTGATATATATCTTAATGATGGAACTTTTATTGAATCTCAGTGTTTCAAAATTACCGTAGCTACCAAATTCTTGCAGATTTTTTCAGTATCAGCGTGCATCAGGTTGAGATGCACCAGCTCAGATTAACATAAGAGATCAACTAAATTTCTGACAACATGAGTACAAAAGGCAACCATTGTTACCTATTCAATGACACAGTAATGAGGTGTGAATTGCAAAGGTGAAATGTAGGGACATGAAAAAATATAAAGGCTATGCTTTGCATGCAACAGATGTCCAACAACCTGAAATGGAGACTGGAGTGAGCAGTACAGACAGAAATGTGCAGCAGATCTAAGTTTGTAAGTATAGGATCTTTGCTTTGTAACAATTTAAAGTTTCCACGAGATGTCGTCAGTAAAGTAGCTTTAGTTGCTCAATTAGTGTGGAACATTTCTCAATGAGCAGATCTCTACCTGTTTCTGCTTTGCCATTTCACTTTACAGACAATTGTCACCTGAACAGTAGCATTTTCTATTTTATTGCTGTGGTAAGTGCTACCATGTTTGGGCGACGGATTTCTGGCTCCTCACGTGCAATCGGAACTCTTGACAACTGGCTCGTCACGTTGGAAGGCTAAATGACGACGCGAACAGTACTCATGTCACATTTCTTCCCAATGCAAACTCTATTTCAGAAATACTTTGGGGAAGGATTCTTTCTTTCACGATAACGCTGGTAGCTCCATGCAGCCTCTGCAGTCAAAAGACAACACAATGAATGTGCGAATACATTCATACCATTAAAATCGTATTGGTGCTGCCTTGTTGTGGTGACTCTTGACTGCAGTCGCCAAGATATCCCTTGAGATATACGGTTTCACTCATGTTATCCTTTGGCAATGCTTTTATTAATCTGAGAATATTTCACTCGAGATTCATTCACAGATAGCCCTTCATAAGACCTTGCTTCAAATAGTTGAGGAGGCTGCTCGATTGTACCAACTTCTCTTATTCTCAACTCATGTCCTTTAACCCTGCAACAAAATATTGAAGGGAAATGTCACCCGAATGCTAAAATTTCCTATTTTTTCTTGATAGTAAGTGTTACCGTATTGGGGTGACATTTACAACCTGTCTTAACCACATCATGTCAAAGCTGATCATTTTTCCCTTTGCTGCTGCCTCCATTTCAGAATTCTGATACTAATTTCTTCAAATGATCATCTTTAATTGTTCTGTTTGTATTGTATTTCACTTTCCCAGATTCTTTCTGTACTTTTCCTGGAACTGGTAGTTGCATAGGAGATGGGCAATGTAAAATCACCTCAAGTATCGTACTGATAGCTTCTTGAAAACAAAAACTGTAATTGCTAAATGTTGTGGTGTCTGTGCTTGTTACAACATCATCAGATTGTCCAGTAAAATAGACTTAGCGGCAGAATTAGTGTGGAACATTTCTCACTGAGCAGATCTGTACCTGTTTGTGCCTTTCCATTTCATATTACAGACAATTGTTACCTGAACAGTAGCATTTTCTATTTTATTGCTGTGCTAAGTGCTACCATGTTTGGGCAATGGATTTCTGGCTCCTCGCGTGCAATCGGAACTCTTGACAACTGGCCCGTCACGTGGGAAGGCGAACATTAATCTTCTCACATTTCTTCCCAATGCAAACTGTATTTCAGAAATACTTTTGGAAAGGATTCTTTCTTTCAGGACACTGCTCGTAGCTCCATGCAGCCTCTGCAGTCTAAAGACACCACAACGATAGTGCGAATACATTCTTCACATCAAAGTCCTATTTGTGCTTCCTTGTTGCGGCAACTCTTGATTGCACTCGCCAAGATATCCCTTGAGATATAAGGTATAACTCATGCCTTACCTTTGGCAATGCTCTTATTAATCTGAGAAGAGTTGATTCGAGGTTTATTAACAGACAGCACTCCGTACGACCTAGCTTCAAATAGTTGAGGAGGCTGTTCATGTGTACCAACTTCTCTCTTATTCTGAGAACATGTACTTCAACGCTGTAACGAAACATTGTGTGGAAATGTCACCCTAATGCTAACATTTCCTTTTGTTTCTTTGTCGTACATGCTACTGAATTGGGGTGACATTTACTCCCTCATGGAACCACTGTGTGTCAAACCTGTTCATTTTTCCCATTCATCCTGCCACCATTTAGGAATTTGGACTCGAATGTCTTCAAGTGCTCATCTCTAACTGTTCTGTCTCGACTGTATTTCACTTTCGCAGACTCTTTCTATACTTTTACTCGAACTGGTAGTTTCACAGGAGATTGGCAATGTAAAGTCACCTCAACAGTGGTACTGGTAGCTTCTTGAAAACAAAAACTAAGTGCTACCTGTTGTGGTGTCATTGCTTGTTGTAACACCATCAGACTGTCCAGTTCACAGTATCTTGCAATGTTGAGTATGCCAGGGAAATGTATCTCTAACAGTAGCATCCCCTACTCGATATATGTGCAAGTATCTTCATTTTGGCGTGATATATATCTTAATGATGGAACTTTTATTGAATCTCAGTGTTTCAAAATTACCGTAGCTACCAAATTCTTGCAGATTTTTTCAGTATCAGCGTGCATCAGGTTGAGATGCACCAGCTCAGATTAACATAAGAGATCAACTAAATTTCTGACAACATGAGTACAAAAGGCAACCATTGTTACCTATTCAATGACACAGTAATGAGGTGTGAATTGCAAAGGTGAAATGTAGGGACATGAAAAAATATAAAGGCTATGCTTTGCATGCAACAGATGTCCAACAACCTGAAATGGAGACTGGAGTGAGCAGTACAGACAGAAATGTGCAGCAGATCTAAGTTTGTAAGTGTAGGATCTTTGCTTTGTAACAATTTAAAGTTTCCACGAGATGTCGTCAGTAAAGTAGCTTTAGTTGCTCAATTAGTGTGGAACATTTCTCAATGAGCAGATCTCTACCTGTTTCTGCTTTGCCATTTCACTTTACAGACAATTGTCACCTGAATAGTAGCATTTTCTATTTTATTGCTGTGGTAAGTGCTACCATGTTTGGGCGACGGATTTCTGGCTCCTCACGTGCAATCGGAACTCTTGACAACTGGCTCGTCACGTTGGAAGGCTAAATGACGACGCGAACAGTACTCATGTCACATTTCTTCCCAATACAAACTCTATTTCAGAAATACTTTGGGGAAGGATTCTTTCTTTCACGATAACACTGGTAGCTCCATGCAGCCTCTGCAGTCAAAAGACAACACAATGAAAGTGCGAATACATTCATACCATTAAAATCGTATTGGTGCTGCCTTGTTGTGGTGACTCTTGACTGCAGTCACCAAGATATCCCTTGAGATATACAGTTTCACTCATGTTATCCTTTGGCAATGCTTTTATTAATCTGAGAATATTTCACTCGAGATTCATTCACAGATAGCCCTTCATAAGACCTTGCTTCAAATAGTTGAGGAGGCTGCTCGATTGTACCAACTTCTCTTATTCTCAACTCATGTCCTTTAACCCTGCAACAAAATATTGAAGGGAAATGTCACCCGAATGCTAAAATTTCCTATTTTTTCTTGATAGTAAGTGTTACCGTATTGGGGTGACATTTACAACCTGTCTTAACCACATCATGTCAAAGCTGATCATTTTTCCCTTTGCTGCTGCCTCCATTTCAGAATTCTGATACTAATTTCTTCAAATGATCATCTTTAATTGTTCTGTTTGTATTGTATTTCACTTTCCCAGATTCTTTCTGTACTTTTCCTGGAACTGGTAGTTGCATAGGAGATGGGCAATGTAAAATCACCTCAAGTATCGTACTGATAGCTTCTTGAAAACAAAAACTGTAATTGCTAAATGTTGTGGTGTCTGTGCTTGTTACAACATCATCAGATTGTCCAGTAAAATAGACTTAGCGGCAGAATTAGTGTGGAACATTTCTCACTGAGCAGATCTGTACCTGTTTCTGCCTTTCCATTTCATATTACAGACAATTGTTACCTGAACAGTAGCATTTTCTATTTTATTGCTGTGCTAAGTGCTACCATGTTTGGGCAATGGATTTCTGGCTCCTCGCGTGCAATCGGAACTCTTGACAACTGGCCCGTCACGTGGGAAGGCGAACATTAATCTTCTCACATTTCTTCCCAATGCAAACTGTATTTCAGAAATACTTTTGGAAAGGATTCTTTCTTTCAGGACACTGCTCGTAGCTCCATGCAGCCTCTGCAGTCTAAAGACGCCACAACGATAGTGCGAATACATTCTTCACATCAAAGTCCTATTTGTGCTTCCTTGTTGCGGCAACTCTTGATTGCACTCGCCAAGATATCCCTTGAGATATAAGGTATAACTCATGCCTTACCTTTGGCAATGCTCTTATTAATCTGAGAAGAGTTGATTCGAGGTTTATTAACAGACAGCACTCCGTACGACCTTGCTTCAAATAGTTGAGGAGGCTGTTCATGTGTACCAACTTCTCTCTTATTCTGAGAACATGCACTTCAACGCTGTAACGAAACATTGTATGGAAATGTCACCCTAATGCTAACATTTCCTTTTGTTTCTTTGTCGTACATGCTGCTGAATTGGGGTGACATTTACTCCCTCATGGAACCACTGTGTGTCAAACCTGTTCATTTTTCCCATTCGTCCTGCCACCATTTAGGAATTTGGACTCGAATGTCTTCAAGTGCTCATCTCTAACTGTTCTGTCTCGACTGTATTTCACTTTCGCAGAATCTTTCTTTTCTTTTACTCGACATGGTAGTTTCACAGGAGATTGGCAATGTAAAGTCACCTCAACAGTGGTACTGGTAGCTTCTTGAAAACAAAAACTAAGTGCTACCTGTTGTGGTGTCATTGCTTGTTGTAACACCATCAGACTGTCCAGTTCACAGTATCTTGCAATGTTGAGTATGCCAGGGAAATGTATCTCTAACAGTAGCATCCCCTACTCGATATATGTGCAAGTATCTTCATTTTGGCGTGATATATATCTTAATGATGGAACTTTTATTGAATCTCAGTGTTTCAAAATTACCGTAGCTACCAAATTCTTGCAGATTTTTTCAGTATCAGCGTGCATCAGGTTGAGATGCACCAGCTCAGATTAACATAAGAGATCAACTAAATTTCTGACAACATGAGTACAAAAGGCAACCATTGTTACCTATTCAATGACACAGTAATGAGGTGTGAATTGCAAAGGTGAAATGTAGGGACATGAAAAAATATAAAGGCTATGCTTTGCATGCAACAGATGTCCAACAACCTGAAATGGAGACTGGAGTGAGCAGTACAGACAGAAATGTGCAGCAGATCTAAGTTTGTAAGTATAGGATCTTTGCTTTGTAACAATTTAAAGTTTCCACGAGATGTCGTCAGTAACGTAGCTTTAGTTGCTCAATTAGTGTGGAACATTTTTCAATGAGCAGATCTCTACCTGTTTCTGCTTTGCCATTTCACTTTACAGACAATTGTCACCTGAACAGCAGCATTTTCTATTTTATTGCTGTGGTAAGTGCTACCATGTTTGGGCGACGGATTTCTGGCTCCTCACGTGCAATCGGAACTCTTGACAACTGGCTCGTCACGTTGGAAGGCTAAATGACGACGCGAACAGTACTCATGTCACATTTCTTCCCAATGCAAACTCTATTTCAGAAATACTTTGGGGAAGGATTCTTTCTTTCACGATAACACTGGTAGCTCCATGCAGCCTCCGCAGTCAAAAGACAACACAATGAAAGTGCGAATACATTCATACCATTAAAATCGTATTGGTGCTGCCTTGTTGTGGTGACTCTTGACTGCAGTCACCAAGATATCCCTTGAGATATACAGTTTCACTCATGTTATCCTTTGGCAATGCTTTTATTAATCTGAGAATATTTCACTCGAGATTCATTCACAGATAGCCCTTCATAAGACCTTGCTTCAAATAGTTGAGGAGGCTGCTCGATTGTACCAACTTCTCTTATTCTCAACTCATGTCCTTTAACCCTGCAACAAAATATTGAAGGGAAATGTCACCCGAATGCTAAAATTTCCTATTTTTTTTGATAGTAAGTGTTACCGTATTGGGGTGACATTTACAACCTGTCTTAACCACATCATGTCAAAGCTGATCATTTTTCCCTTTGCTGCTGCCTCCATTTCAGAATTCTGATACTAATTTCTTCAAATGATCATCTTTAATTGTTCTGTTTGTATTGTATTTCACTTTCCCAGATTCTTTCTGTACTTTTCCTGGAACTGGTAGTTGCATAGGAGATGGGCAATGTAAAATCACCTCAAGTATCGTACTGATAGCTTCTTGAAAACAAAAACTGTAATTGCTAAATGTTGTGGTGTCTGTGCTTGTTACAACATCATCAGATTGTCCAGTAAAATAGACTTAGCGGCAGAATTAGTGTGGAACATTTCTCACTGAGCAGATCTGTACCTGTTTCTGCCTTTCCATTTCATATTACAGACAATTGTTACCTGAACAGTAGCATTTTTTATTTTATTGCTGTGCTAAGTGCTACCATGTTTGGGCAATGGATTTCTGGCTCCTCGCGTGCAATCGGAACTCTTGACAACTGGCCCGTCACGTGGGAAGGCGAACATTAATCTTCTCACATTTCTTCCCAATGCAAACTGTATTTCAGAAATACTTTTGGAAAGGATTCTTTCTTTCAGGACACTGCTCGTAGCTCCATGCAGCCTCTGCAGTCTAAAGACACCACAACGATAGTGCGAATACATTCTTCACATCAAAGTCCTATTTGTGCTTCCTTGTTGCGGCAACTCTTGATTGCACTCGCCAAGATATCCCTTGAGATATAAGGTATAACTCATGCCTTACCTTTGGCAATGCTCTTATTAATCTGAGAAGAGTTGATTCGAGGTTTATTAATAGACAGCACTCCGTACGACCTAGCTTCAAATAGTTGAGGAGGCTGTTCATGTGTACCAACTTCTCTCTTATTCTGAGAACATGTACTTCAACGCTGTAACGAAACATTGTGTGGAAATGTCACCCTAATGCTAACATTTCCTTTTGTTTCTTTGTCGTACATGCTACTGAATTGGGGTGACATTTACTCCCTCATGGAACCACTGTTCAAACCTGTTCATTTTTCCCATTCGTCCTGCCACCATTTAGGAATTTGGACTCGAATGTCTTCAAGTGCTCATCTCTAACTGTTCTGTCTCGACTGTATTTCACTTTCGCAGACTCTTTCTATACTTTTACTCGAACTGGTAGTTTCACAGGAGATTGGCAATGTAAAGTCACCTCAACAGTGGTACTGGTAGCTTCTTGAAAACAAAAACTAAGTGCTACCTGTTGTGGTGTCATTGCTTGTTGTAACACCATCAGACTGTCCAGTTCACAGTATCTTGCAATGTTGAGTATGCCAGGGAAATGTATCTCTAACAGTAGCATCCCCTACTCGATATATGTGCAAGTATCTTCATTTTGGCGTGATATATATCTTAATGATGGAACTTTTATTGAATCTCAGTGTTTCAAAATTACCGTAGCTACCAAATTCTTGCAGATTTTTTCAGTATCAGCGTGCATCAGGTTGAGATGCACCAGCTCAGATTAACATAAGAGATCAACTAAATTTCTGACAACATGAGTACAAAAGGCAACCATTGTTACCTATTCAATGATACAGTAATGAGGTGTGAATTGCAAAGGTGAAATGTAGGGACATGAAAAAATATAAAGGCTATGTTTTGCATGCAACAGATGTCCAACAACCTGAAATGGAGACTGGAGTGAGCAGTACAGACAGAAATGTGCAGCAGATCTAAGTTTGTAAGTGTAGGATCTTTGCTTTGTAACAATTTAAAGTTTCCACGAGATGTCGTCAGTAAAGTAGCTTTAGTTGCTCAATTAGTGTGGAACATTTCTCAATGAGCAGATCTCTACCTGTTTCTGCTTTGCCATTTCACTTTACAGACAATTGTCACCTGAACAGTAGCATTTTCTATTTTATTGCTGTGGTAAGTGCTACCATGTTTGGGCGACGGATTTCTGGCTCCTCACGTGCAATCGGAACTCTTGACAACTGGCTCGTCACGTTGGAAGGCTAAATGACGACGCGAACAGTACTCATGTCACATTTCTTCCCAATGCAAACTCTATTTCAGAAATACTTTGGGGAAGGATTCTTTCTTTCACGATAACGCTGGTAGCTCCATGCAGCCTCTGCAGTCAAAAGACAACACAATGAATGTGCGAATACATTCATACCATTAAAATCGTATTGGTGCTGCCTTGTTGTGGTGACTCTTGACTGCAGTCGCCAAGATATCCCTTGAGATATACGGTTTCACTCATGTTATCCTTTGGCAATGCTTTTATTAATCTGAGAATATTTCACTCGAGATTCATTCACAGATAGCCCTTCATAAGACCTTGCTTCAAATAGTTGAGGAGGCTGCTCGATTGTACCAACTTCTCTTATTCTCAACTCATGTCCTTTAACCCTGCAACAAAATATTGAAGGGAAATGTCACCCGAATGCTAAAATTTCCTATTTTTTCTTGATAGTAAGTGTTACCGTATTGGGGTGACATTTACAACCTGTCTTAACCACATCATGTCAAAGCTGATCATTTTTCCCTTTGCTGCTGCCTCCATTTCAGAATTCTGATACTAATTTCTTCAAATGATCATCTTTAATTGTTCTGTTTGTATTGTATTTCACTTTCCCAGATTCTTTCTGTACTTTTCCTGGAACTGGTAGTTGCATAGGAGATGGGCAATGTAAAATCACCTCAAGTATCGTACTGATAGCTTCTTGAAAACAAAAACTGTAATTGCTAAATGTTGTGGTGTCTGTGCTTGTTACAACATCATCAGATTGTCCAGTAAAATAGACTTAGCGGCAGAATTAGTGTGGAACATTTCTCACTGAGCAGATCTGTACCTGTTTCTGCCTTTCCATTTCATATTACAGACAATTGTTACCTGAACAGTAGCATTTTCTATTTTATTGCTGTGCTAAGTGCTACCATGTTTGGGCAATGGATTTCTGGCTCCTCGCGTGCAATCGGAACTCTTGACAACTGGCCCGTCACGTGGGAAGGCGAACATTAATCTTCTCACATTTCTTCCCAATGCAAACTGTATTTCAGAAATACTTTTGGAAAGGATTCTTTCTTTCAGGACACTGCTCGTAGCTCCATGCAGCCTCTGCAGTCTAAAGACACCACAACGATAGTGCGAATACATTCTTCACATCAAAGTCCTATTTGTGCTTCCTTGTTGCGGCAACTCTTGATTGCACTCGCCAAGATATCCCTTGAGATATAAGGTATAACTCATGCCTTACCTTTGGCAATGCTCTTATTAATCTGAGAAGAGTTGATTCGAGGTTTATTAACAGACAGCACTCCGTACGACCTAGCTTCAAATAGTTGAGGAGGCTGTTCATGTGTACCAACTTCTCTCTTATTCTGAGAACATGTACTTCAACGCTGTAACGAAACATTGTGTGGAAATGTCACCCTAATGCTAACATTTCCTTTTGTTTCTTTGTCGTACATGCTACTGAATTGGGGTGACATTTACTCCCTCATGGAACCACTGTGTGTCAAACCTGTTCATTTTTCCCATTCGTCCTGCCACCATTTAGGAATTTGGACTCGAATGTCTTCAAGTGCTCATCTCTAACTGTTCTGTCTCGACTGTATTTCACTTTCGCAGACTCTTTCTATACTTTTACTCGAACTGGTAGTTTCACAGGAGATTGGCAATGTAAAGTCACCTCAACAGTGGTACTGGTAGCTTCTTGAAAACAAAAACTAAGTTCTACCTGTTGTGGTGTCATTGCTTGTTGTAACACCATCAGACTGTCCAGTTCACAGTATCTTGCAATGTTGAGTATGCCAGGGAAATGTATCTCTAACAGTAGCATCCCCTACTCGATATATGTGCAAGTATCTTCATTTTGGCGTGATATATATCTTAATGATGGAACTTTTATTGAATCTCAGTGTTTCAAAATTACCGTAGCTACCAAATTCTTGCAGATTTTTTCAGTATCAGCGTGCATCAGGTTGAGATGCACCAGCTCAGATTAACATAAGAGATCAACTAAATTTCTGACAACATGAGTACAAAAGGCAACCATTGTTACCTATTCAATGACACAGTAATGAGGTGTGAATTGCAAAGGTGAAATGTAGGGACATGAAAAAATATAAAGGCTATGCTTTGCATGCAACAGATGTCCAACAACCTGAAATGGAGACTGGAGTGAGCAGTACAGACAGAAATGTGCAGCAGATCTAAGTTTGTAAGTGTAGGATCTTTGCTTTGTAACAATTTAAAGTTTCCACGAGATGTCGTCAGTAAAGTAGCTTTAGTTGCTCAATTAGTGTGGAACATTTCTCAATGAGCAGATCTCTACCTGTTTCTGCTTTGCCATTTCACTTTACAGACAATTGTCACCTGAACAGCAGCATTTTCTATTTTATTGCTGTGGTAAGTGCTACCATGTTTGGGCGACGGATTTCTGGCTCCTCACGTGCAATCGGAACTCTTGACAACTGGCTCGTCACGTTGGAAGGCTAAATGACGACGCGAACAGTACTCATGTCACATTTCTTCCCAATGCAAACTCTATTTCAGAAATACTTTGGGGAAGGATTCTTTCTTTCACGATAACATTGGTAGCTCCATGCAGCCTCCGCAGTCAAAAGACAACACAATGAAAGTGCGAATACATTCATACCATTAAAATCGTATTGGTGCTGCCTTGTTGTGGTGACTCTTGACTGCAGTCACCAAGATATCCCTTGAGATATACAGTTTCACTCATGTTATCCTTTGGCAATGCTTTTATTAATCTGAGAATATTTCACTCGAGATTCATTCACAGATAGCCCTTCATAAGACCTTGCTTCAAATAGTTGAGGAGGCTGCTCGATTGTACCAACTTCTCTTATTCTCAACTCATGTCCTTTAACCCTGCAACAAAATATTGAAGGGAAATGTCACCCGAATGCTAAAATTTCCTATTTTTTTTGATAGTAAGTGTTACCGTATTGGGGTGACATTTACAACCTGTCTTAACCACATCATGTCAAAGCTGATCATTTTTCCCTTTGCTGCTGCCTCCATTTCAGAATTCTGATACTAATTTCTTCAAATGATCATCTTTAATTGTTCTGTTTGTATTGTATTTCACTTTCCCAGATTCTTTCTGTACTTTTCCTGGAACTGGTAGTTGCATAGGAGATGGGCAATGTAAAATCACCTCAAGTATCGTACTGATAGCTTCTTGAAAACAAAAACTGTAATTGCTAAATGTTGTGGTGTCTGTGCTTGTTACAACATCATCAGATTGTCCAGTAAAATAGACTTAGCGGCAGAATTAGTGTGGAACATTTCTCACTGAGCAGATCTGTACCTGTTTCTGCCTTTCCATTTCATATTACAGACAATTGTTACCTGAACAGTAGCATTTTCTATTTTATTGCTGTGCTAAGTGCTACCATGTTTGGGCAATGGATTTCTGGCTCCTCGCGTGCAATCGGAACTCTTGACAACTGGCCCGTCACGTGGGAAGGCGAACATTAATCTTCTCACATTTCTTCCCAATGCAAACTGTATTTCAGAAATACTTTTGGAAAGGATTCTTTCTTTCAGGACACTGCTCGTAGCTCCATGCAGCCTCTGCAGTCTAAAGACACCACAACGATAGTGCGAATACATTCTTCACATCAAAGTCCTATTTGTGCTTCCTTGTTGCGGCAACTCTTGATTGCACTCGCCAAGATATCCCTTGAGATATAAGGTATAACTCATGCCTTACCTTTGGCAATGCTCTTATTAATCTGAGAAGAGTTGATTCGAGGTTTATTAATAGACAGCACTCCGTACGACCTAGCTTCAAATAGTTGAGGAGGCTGTTCATGTGTACCAACTTCTCTCTTATTCTGAGAACATGTACTTCAACGCTGTAACGAAACATTGTGTGGAAATGTCACCCTAATGCTAACATTTCCTTTTGTTTCTTTGTCGTACATGCTACTGAATTGGGGTGACATTTACTCCCTCATGGAACCACTGTGTGTCAAACCTGTTCATTTTTCCCATTCGTCCTGCCACCATTTAGGAATTTGGACTCGAATGTCTTCAAGTGCTCATCTCTAACTGTTCTGTCTCGACTGTATTTCACTTTCGCAGACTCTTTCTATACTTTTACTCGAACTGGTAGTTTCACAGGAGATTGGCAATGTAAAGTCACCTCAACAGTGGTACTGGTAGCTTCTTGAAAACAAAAACTAAGTGCTACCTGTTGTGGTGTCATTGCTTGTTGTAACACCATCAGACTGTCCAGTTCACAGTATCTTGCAATGTTGAGTATGCCAGGGAAATGTATCTCTAACAGTAGCATCCCCTACTCGATATATGTGCAAGTATCTTCATTTTGGCGTGATATATATCTTAATGATGGAACTTTTATTGAATCTCAGTGTTTCAAAATTACCGTAGCTACCAAATTCTTGCAGATTTTTTCAGTATCAGCGTGCATCAGGTTGAGATGCACCAGCTCAGATTAACATAAGAGATCAACTAAATTTCTGACAACATGAGTACAAAAGGCAACCATTGTTACCTATTCAATGACACAGTAATGAGGTGTGAATTGCAAAGGTGAAATGTAGGGACATGAAAAAATATAAAGGCTATGTTTTGCATGCAACAGATGTCCAACAACCTGAAATGGAGACTGGAGTGAGCAGTACAGACAGAAATGTGCAGCAGATCTAAGTTTGTAAGTGTAGGATCTTTGCTTTGTAACAATTTAAAGTTTCCACGAGATGTCGTCAGTAAAGTAGCTTTAGTTGCTCAATTAGTGTGGAACATTTCTCAATGAGCAGATCTCTACCTGTTTCTGCTTTGCCATTTCACTTTACAGACAATTGTCACCTGAACAGCAGCATTTTCTATTTTATTGCTGTGGTAAGTGCTACCATGTTTGGGCGACGGATTTCTGGCTCCTCACGTGCAATCGGAACTCTTGACAACTGGCTCGTCACGTTGGAAGGCTAAATGACGACGCGAACAGTACTCATGTCACATTTCTTCCCAATGCAAACTCTATTTCAGAAATACTTTGGGGAAGGATTCTTTCTTTCACGATAACGCTGGTAGCTCCATGCAGCCTCTGCAGTCAAAAGACAACACAATGAAAGTGCGAATACATTCATACCATTAAAATCGTATTGGTGCTGCCTTGTTGTGGTGACTCTTGACTGCAGTCACCAAGATATCCCTTGAGATATACAGTTTCACTCATGTTATCCTTTGGCAATGCTTTTATTAATCTGAGAATATTTCACTCGAGATTCATTCACAGATAGCCCTTCATAAGACCTTGCTTCAAATAGTTGAGGAGGCTGCTCGATTGTACCAACTTCTCTTATTCTCAACTCATGTCCTTTAACCCTGCAACAAAATATTGAAGGGAAATGTCACCCGAATGCTAAAATTTCCTATTTTTTCTTGATAGTAAGTGTTACCGTATTGGGGTGACATTTACAACCTGTCTTAACCACATCATGTCAAAGCTGATCATTTTTCCCTTTGCTGCTGCCTCCATTTCGGAATTCTGATACTAATTTCTTCAAATGATCATCTTTAATTGTTCTGTTTGTATTGTATTTCACTTTCCCAGATTCTTTCTGTACTTTTCCTGGAACTGGTAGTTGCATAGGAGATGGGCAATGTAAAATCACCTCAAGTATCGTACTGATAGCTTCTTGAAAACAAAAACTGTAATTGCTAAATGTTGTGGTGTCTGTGCTTGTTACAACATCATCAGATTGTCCAGTAAAATAGACTTAGCGGCAGAATTAGTGTGGAACATTTCTCACTGAGCAGATCTGTACCTGTTTCTGCCTTTCCATTTCATATTACAGACAATTGTTACCTGAACAGTAGCATTTTCTATTTTATTGCTGTGCTAAGTGCTACCATGTTTGGGCAATGGATTTCTGGCTCCTCGCGTGCAATCGGAACTCTTGACAACTGGCCCGTCACGTGGGAAGGCGAACATTAATCTTCTCACATTTCTTCCCAATGCAAACTGTATTTCAGAAATACTTTTGGAAAGGATTCTTTCTTTCAGGACACTGCTCGTAGCTCCATGCAGCCTCTGCAGTCTAAAGACACCACAACGATAGTGCGAATACATTCTTCACATCAAAGTCCTATTTGTGCTTCCTTGTTGCGGCAACTCTTGATTGCACTCGCCAAGATATCCCTTGAGATATAAGGTATAACTCATGCCTTACCTTTGGCAATGCTCTTATTAATCTGAGAAGAGTTGATTCGAGGTTTATTAACAGACAGCACTCCGTACGACCTAGCTTCAAATAGTTGAGGAGGCTGTTCATGTGTACCAACTTCTCTCTTATTCTGAGAACATGTACTTCAACGCTGCAACGAAACATTGTGTGGAAATGTCACCCTAATGCTAACATTTCCTTTTGTTTCTTTGTCGTACATGCTACTGAATTGGGGTGACATTTACTCCCTCATGGAACCACTGTGTGTCAAACCTGTTCATTTTTCCCATTCGTCCTGCCACCATTTAGGAATTTGGACTCGAATGTCTTCAAGTGCTCATCTCTAACTGTTCTGTCTCGACTGTATTTCACTTTCGCAGACTCTTTCTATACTTTTACTCGAACTGGTAGTTTCACAGGAGATTGGCAATGTAAAGTCACCTCAACAGTGGTACTGGTAGCTTCTTGAAAACAAAAACTAAGTGCTACCTGTTGTGGTGTCATTGCTTGTTGTAACACTATCAGACTGTCCAGTTCACAGTATCTTGCAATGTTGAGTATGCCAGGGAAATGTATCTCTAACAGTAGCATCCCCTACTCGATATATGTGCAAGTATCTTCATTTTGGCGTGATATATATCTTAATGATGGAACTTTTATTGAATCTCAGTGTTTCAAAATTACCGTAGCTACCAAATTCTTGCAGATTTTTTCAGTATCAGCGTGCATCAGGTTGAGATGCACCAGCTCAGATTAACATAAGAGATCAACTAAATTTCTGACAACATGAGTACAAAAGGCAACCATTGTTACCTATTCAATGACACAGTAATGAGGTGTGAATTGCAAAGGTGAAATGTAGGGACATGAAAAAATATAAAGGCTATGCTTTGCATGCAACAGATGTCCAACAACCTGAAATGGAGACTGGAGTGAGCAGTACAGACAGAAATGTGCAGCAGATCTAAGTTTGTAAGTATAGGATCTTTGCTTTGTAACAATTTAAAGTTTCCACGAGATGTCGTCAGTAAAGTAGCTTTAGTTGCTCAATTAGTGTGGAACATTTCTCAATGAGCAGATCTCTACCTGTTTCTGCTTTGCCATTTCACTTTACAGACAATTGTCACCTGAACAGCAGCATTTTCTATTTTATTGCTGTGGTAAGTGCTACCATGTTTGGGCGACGGATTTCTGGCTCCTCACGTGCAATCGGAACTCTTGACAACTGGCTCGTCACGTTGGAAGGCTAAATGACGACGCGAACAGTACTCATGTCACATTTCTTCCCAATGCAAACTCTATTTCAGAAATACTTTGGGGAAGGATTCTTTCTTTCACGATAACGCTGGTAGCTCCATGCAGCCTCTGCAGTTAAAAGACAACACAATGAAAGTGCAAATACATTCATACCATTAAAATCGTATTGGTGCTGCCTTGTTGTGGTGACTCTTGACTGCAGTCACCAAGATATCCCTTGAGATATACAGTTTCACTCATGTTATCCTTTGGCAATGCTTTTATTAATCTGAGAATATTTCACTCGAGATTCATTCACAGATAGCCCTTCATAAGACCTTGCTTCAAATAGTTGAGGAGGCTGCTCGATTGTACCAACTTCTCTTATTCTCAACTCATGTCCTTTAACCCTGCAACAAAATATTGAAGGGAAATGTCACCCAAATGCTAAAATTTCCTATTTTTTCTTGATAGTAAGTGTTACCGTATTGGGGTGACATTTACAACCTGTCTTAACCACATCATGTCAAAGCTGATCATTTTTCCCTTTGCTGCTGCCTCCATTTCGGAATTCTGATACTAATTTCTTCAAATGATCATCTTTAATTGTTCTGTTTGTATTGTATTTCACTTTCCCAGATTCCTTCTGTACTTTTCCTGGAACTGGTAGTTGCATAGGAGATGGGCAATGTAAAATCACCTCAAGTATCGTACTGATAGCTTCTTGAAAACAAAAACTGTAATTGCTAAATGTTGTGGTGTCTGTGCTTGTTACAACATCATCAGATTGTCCAGTAAAATAGACTTAGCGGCAGAATTAGTGTGGAACATTTCTCACTGAGCAGATCTGTACCTGTTTCTGCCTTTCCATTTCATATTACAGACAATTGTTACCTGAACAGTAGCATTTTCTATTTTATTGCTGTGCTAAGTGCTACCATGTTTGGGCAATGGATTTCTGGCTCCTCGCGTGCAATCGGAACTCTTGACAACTGGCCCGTCACGTGGGAAGGCGAACATTAATCTTCTCACATTTCTTCCCAATGCAAACTGTATTTCAGAAATACTTTTGGAAAGGATTCTTTCTTTCAGGACACTGCTCGTAGCTCCATGCAGCCTCTGCAGTCTAAAGACACCACAACGATAGTGCGAATACATTCTTCACATCAAAGTCCTATTTGTGCTTCCTTGTTGCGGCAACTCTTGATTGCACTCGCCAAGATATCCCTTGAGATATAAGGTATAACTCATGCCTTACCTTTGGCAATGCTCTTATTAATCTGAGAAGAGTTGATTCGAGGTTTATTAACAGACAGCACTCCGTACGACCTAGCTTCAAATAGTTGAGGAGGCTGTTCATGTGTACCAACTTCTCTCTTATTCTGAGAACATGTACTTCAACGCTGTAACGAAACATTGTGTGGAAATGTCACCCTAATGCTAACATTTCCTTTTGTTTCTTTGTCGTACATGCTACTGAATTGGGGTGACATTTACTCCCTCATGGAACCACTGTGTGTCAAACCTGTTCATTTTTCCCATTCGTCCTGCCACCATTTAGGAATTTGGACTCGAATGTCTTCAAGTGCTCATCTCTAACTGTTCTGTCTCGACTGTATTTCACTTTCGCAGACTCTTTCTATACTTTTACTCGAACTGGTAGTTTCACAGGAGATTGGCAATGTAAAGTCACCTCAACAGTGGTACTGGTAGCTTCTTGAAAACAAAAACTAAGTGCTACCTGTTGTGGTGTCATTGCTTGTTGTAACACCATCAGACTGTCCAGTTCACAGTATCTTGCAATGTTGAGTATGCCAGGGAAATGTATCTCTAACAGTAGCATCCCCTACTCGATATATGTGCAAGTATCTTCATTTTGGCGTGATATATATCTTAATGATGGAACTTTTATTGAATCTCAGTGTTTCAAAATTACCGTAGCTACCAAATTCTTGCAGATTTTTTCAGTATCAGCGTGCATCAGGTTGAGATGCACCAGCTCAGATTAACATAAGAGATCAACTAAATTTCTGACAACATGAGTACAAAAGGCAACCATTGTTACCTATTCAATGACACAGTAATGAGGTGTGAATTGCAAAGGTGAAATGTAGGGACATGAAAAAATATAAAGGCTATGCTTTGCATGCAACAGATGTCCAACAACCTGAAATGGAGACTGGAGTGAGCAGTACAGACAGAAATGTGCAGCAGATCTAAGTTTGTAAGTGTAGGATCTTTGCTTTGTAACAATTTAAAGTTTCCACGAGATGTCGTCAGTAAAGTAGCTTTAGTTGCTCAATTAGTGTGGAACATTTCTCAATGAGCAGATCTCTACCTGTTTCTGCTCTGCCATTTCACTTTACAGACAATTGTCACCTGAACAGCAGCATTTTCTATTTTATTGCTGTGGTAAGTGCTACCATGTTTGGGCGACGGATTTCTGGCTCCTCACGTGCAATCGGAACTCTTGACAACTGGCTCGTCACGTTGGAAGGCTAAATGACGACGCGAACAGTACTCATGTCACATTTCTTCCCAATGCAAACTCTATTTCAGAAATACTTTGGGGAAGGATTCTTTCTTTCACGATAACGCTGGTAGCTCCATGCAGCCTCTGCAGTCAAAAGACAACACAATGAAAGTGCGAATACATTCATACCATTAAAATCGTATTGGTGCTGCCTTGTTGTGGTGACTCTTGACTGCAGTCACCAAGATATCCCTTGAGATATACAGTTTCACTCATGTTATCCTTTGGCAATGCTTTTATTAATCTGAGAATATTTCACTCGAGATTCATTCACAGATAGCCCTTCATAAGACCTTGCTTCAAATAGTTGAGGAGGCTGCTCGATTGTACCAACTTCTCTTATTCTCAACTCATGTCCTTTAACCCTGCAACGAAATATTGAAGGGAAATGTCACCCGAATGCTAAAATTTCCTATTTTTTCTTGATAGTAAGTGTTACCGTATTGGGGTGACATTTACAACCTGTCTTAACCACATCATGTCAAAGCTGATCATTTTTCCCTTTGCTGCTGCCTCCATTTCGGAATTCTGATACTAATTTCTTCAAATGATCATCTTTAATTGTTCTGTTTGTATTGTATTTCACTTTCCCAGATTCTTTCTGTACTTTTCCTGGAACTGGTAGTTGCATAGGAGATGGGCAATGTAAAATCACCTCAAGTATCGTACTGATAGCTTCTTGAAAACAAAAACTGTAATTGCTAAATGTTGTGGTGTCTGTGCTTGTTACAACATCATCAGATTGTCCAGTAAAATAGACTTAGCGGCAGAATTAGTGTGGAACATTTCTCACTGAGCAGATCTGTACCTGTTTCTGCCTTTCCATTTCATATTACAGACAATTGTTACCTGAACAGTAGCATTTTCTATTTTATTGCTGTGCTAAGTGCTACCATGTTTGGGCAATGGATTTCTGGCTCCTCGTGTGCAATCGGAACTCTTGACAACTGGCCCGTCACGTGGGAAGGCGAACATTAATCTTCTCACATTTCTTCCCAATGCAAACTGTATTTCAGAAATACTTTTGGAAAGGATTCTTTCTTTCAGGACACTGCTCGTAGCTCCATGCAGCCTCTGCAGTCTAAAGACACCACAACGATAGTGCGAATACATTCTTCACATCAAAGTCCTATTTGTGCTTCCTTGTTGCGGCAACTCTTGATTGCACTCGCCAAGATATCCCTTGAGATATAAGGTATAACTCATGCCTTACCTTTGGCAATGCTCTTATTAATCTGAGAAGAGTTGATTCGAGGTTTATTAACAGACAGCACTCCGTACGACCTAGCTTCAAATAGTTGAGGAGGCTGTTCATGTGTACCAACTTCTCTCTTATTCTGAGAACATGTACTTCAACGCTGCAACGAAACATTGTGTGGAAATGTCACCCTAATGCTAACATTTCCTTTTGTTTCTTTGTCGTACATGCTACTGAATTGGGGTGACATTTACTCCCTCATGGAACCACTGTGTGTCAAACCTGTTCATTTTTCCCATTCGTCCTGCCACCATTTAGGAATTTGGACTCGAATGTCTTCAAGTGCTCATCTCTAACTGTTCTGTCTCGACTGTATTTCACTTTCGCAGACTCTTTCTATACTTTTACTCGAACTGGTAGTTGCATAGGAGATGGGCAATGTAAAATCACCTCAAGTATCGTACTGATAGCTTCTTGAAAACAAAAACTGTAATTGCTAAATGTTGTGGTGTCTGTGCTTGTTACAACATCATCAGATTGTCCAGTAAAATAGACTTAGCGGCAGAATTAGTGTGGAACATTTCTCACTGAGCAGATCTGTACCTGTTTCTGCCTTTCCATTTCATATTACAGACAATTGTTACCTGAACAGTAGCATTTTCTATTTTATTGCTGTGCTAAGTGCTACCATGTTTGGGCAATGGATTTCTGGCTCCTCGCGTGCAATCGGAACTCTTGACAACTGGCCCGTCACGTGGGAAGGCGAACATTAATCTTCTCACATTTCTTCCCAATGCAAACTGTATTTCAGAAATACTTTTGGAAAGGATTCTTTCTTTCAGGACACTGCTCGTAGCTCCATGCAGCCTCTGCAGTCTAAAGACACCACAACGATAGTGCGAATACATTCTTCACATCAAAGTCCTATTTGTGCTTCCTTGTTGCGGCAACTCTTGATTGCACTCGCCAAGATATCCCTTGAGATATAAGGTATAACTCATGCCTTACCTTTGGCAATGCTCTTATTAATCTGAGAAGAGTTGATTCGAGGTTTATTAACAGACAGCACTCCGTACGACCTAGCTTCAAATAGTTGAGGAGGCTGTTCATGTGTACCAACTTCTCTCTTATTCTGAGAACATGTACTTCAACGCTGCAACGAAACATTGTGTGGAAATGTCACCCTAATGCTAACATTTCCTTTTGTTTCTTTGTCGTACATGCTACTGAATTGGGGTGACATTTACTCCCTCATGGAACCACTGTGTGTCAAACCTGTTCATTTTTCCCATTCGTCCTGCCACCATTTAGGAATTTGGACTCGAATGTCTTCAAGTGCTCATCTCTAACTGTTCTGTCTCGACTGTATTTCACTTTCGCAGACTCTTTCTATACTTTTACTCGAACTGGTAGTTTCACAGGAGATTGGCAATGTAAAGTCACCTCAACAGTGGTACTGGTAGCTTCTTGAAAACAAAAACTAAGTGCTACCTGTTGTGGTGTCATTGCTTGTTGTAACACTATCAGACTGTCCAGTTCACAGTATCTTGCAATGTTGAGTATGCCAGGGAAATGTATCTCTAACAGTAGCATCCCCTACTCGATATATGTGCAAGTATCTTCATTTTGGCGTGATATATATCTTAATGATGGAACTTTTATTGAATCTCAGTGTTTCAAAATTACCGTAGCTACCAAATTCTTGCAGATTTTTTCAGTATCAGCGTGCATCAGGTTGAGATGCACCAGCTCAGATTAACATAAGAGATCAACTAAATATCTGACAACATGAGTACAAAAGGCAACCATTGTTACCTATTCAATGACACAGTAATGAGGTGTGAATTGCAAAGGTGAAATGTAGGGACATGAAAAAATATAAAGGCTATGCTTTGCATGCAACAGATGTCCAACAACCTGAAATGGAGACTGGAGTGAGCAGTACAGACAGAAATGTGCAGCAGATCTAAGTTTGTAAGTGTAGGATCTTTGCTTTGTAACAATTTAAAGTTTCCACGAGATGTCGTCAGTAAAGTAGCTTTAGTTGCTCAATTAGTGTGGAACATTTCTCAATGAGCAGATCTCTACCTGTTTCTGCTTTGCCATTTCACTTTACAGACAATTGTCACCTGAACAGTAGCATTTTCTATTTTATTGCTGTGGTAAGTGCTACCATGTTTGGGCGACGGATTTCTGGCTCCTCACGTGCAATCGGAACTCTTGACAACTGGCTCGTCACGTTGGAAGGCTAAATGACGACGCGAACAGTACTCATGTCACATTTCTTCCCAATACAAACTATATTTCAGAAATACTTTGGGGAAGGATTCTTTCTTTCACGATAACATTGGTAGCTCCATGCAGCCTCCGCAGTCAAAAGACAACACAATGAAAGTGCAAATACATTCATACCATTAAAATCGTATTGGTGCTGCCTTGTTGTGGTGACTCTTGACTGCAGTCACCAAGATATCCCTTGAGATATACAGTTTCACTCATGTTATCCTTTGGCAATGCTTTTATTAATCTGAGAATATTTCACTCGAGATTCATTCACAGATAGCCCTTCATAAGACCTTGCTTCAAATAGTTGAGGAGGCTGCTCGATTGTACCAACTTCTCTTATTCTCAACTCATGTCCTTTAACCCTGCAACAAAATATTGAAGGGAAATGTCACCCGAATGCTAAAATTTCCTATTTTTTCTTGATAGTAAGTGTTACCGTATTGGGGTGACATTTACAACCTGTCTTAACCACATCATGTCAAAGCTGATCATTTTTCCCTTTGCTGCTGCCTCCATTTCGGAATTCTGATACTAATTTCTTCAAATGATCATCTTTAATTGTTCTGTTTGTATTGTATTTCACTTTCCCAGATTCTTTCTGTACTTTTCCTGGAACTGGTAGTTGCATAGGAGATGGGCAATGTAAAATCACCTCAAGTATCGTACTGATAGCTTCTTGAAAACAAAAACTGTAATTGCTAAATGTTGTGGTGTCTGTGCTTGTTACAACATCATCAGATTGTCCAGTAAAATAGACTTAGCGGCAGAATTAGTGTGGAACATTTCTCACTGAGCAGATCTGTACCTGTTTCTGCCTTTCCATTTCATATTACAGACAATTGTTACCTGAACAGTAGCATTTTCTATTTTATTGCTGTGCTAAGTGCTACCATGTTTGGGCAATGGATTTCTGGCTCCTCGCGTGCAATCGGAACTCTTGACAACTGGCCCGTCACGTGGGAAGGCGAACATTAATCTTCTCACATTTCTTCCCAATGCAAACTGTATTTCAGAAATACTTTTGGAAAGGATTCTTTCTTTCAGGACACTGCTCGTAGCTCCATGCAGCCTCTGCAGTCTAAAGACACCACAACGATAGTGCGAATACATTCTTCACATCAAAGTCCTATTTGTGCTTCCTTGTTGCGGCAACTCTTGATTGCACTCGCCAAGATATCCCTTGAGATATAAGGTATAACTCATGCCTTACCTTTGGCAATGCTCTTATTAATCTGAGAAGAGTTGATTCAAGGTTTATTAACAGACAGCACTTCGTACGACCTAGCTTCAAATAGTTGAGGAGGCTGTTCATGTGTACCAACTTCTCTCTTATTCTGAGAACATGTACTTCAACGCTGCAACGAAACATTGTGTGGAAATGTCACCCTAATGCTAACATTTCCTTTTGTTTCTTTGTCGTACATGCTACTGAATTGGGGTGACATTTACTCCCTCATGGAACCACTGTGTGTCAAACCTGTTCATTTTTCCCATTCGTCCTGCCACCATTTAGGAATTTGGACTCGAATGTCTTCAAGTGCTCATCTCTAACTGTTCTGTCTCGACTGTATTTCACTTTCGCAGACTCTTTCTATACTTTTACTCGAACTGGTAGTTTCACAGGAGATTGGCAATGTAAAGTCACCTCAACAGTGGTACTGGTAGCTTCTTGAAAACAAAAACTAAGTGCTACCTGTTGTGGTGTCATTGCTTGTTGTAACACTATCAGACTGTCCAGTTCACAGTATCTTGCAATGTTGAGTATGCCAGGGAAATGTATCTCTAACAGTAGCATCCCCTACTCGATATATGTGCAAGTATCTTCATTTTGGCGTGATATATATCTTAATGATGGAACTTTTATTGAATCTCAGTGTTTCAAAATTACCGTAGCTACCAAATTCTTGCAGATTTTTTCAGTATCAGCGTGCATCAGGTTGAGATGCACCAGCTCAGATTAACATAAGAGATCAACTAAATATCTGACAACATGAGTACAAAAGGCAACCATTGTTACCTATTCAATGACACAGTAATGAGGTGTGAATTGCAAAGGTGAAATGTAGGGACATGAAAAAATATAAAGGCTATGCTTTGCATGCAACAGATGTCCAACAACCTGAAATGGAGACTGGAGTGAGCAGTACAGACAGAAATGTGCAGCAGATCTAAGTTTGTAAGTATAGGATCTTTGCTTTGTAACAATTTAAAGTTTCCACGAGATGTCGTCAGTAAAGTAGCTTTAGTTGCTCAATTAGTGTGGAACATTTCTCAATGAGCAGATCTCTACCTGTTTCTGCTTTGTCATTTCACTTCACAGACAATTGTCACCTGAACAGTAGCATTTTCTATTTTATTGCTGTGCTAAGTGCTACCATGTTTGGGCAATGGATTTCTGGCTCCTCGCGTGCAATCGGAACTCTTGACAACTGGCCCGTCACGTGGGAAGGCAAAAATTAATCTTCTCACATTTCTTCCCAATGCAAACTGTATTTCAGAAATACTTTTGGAAAGGATTCTTTCTTTCAGGACACTGCTCGTAGCTCCATGCAGCCTCTGCAGTCTAAAGACACCACAATGATAGTGCGAATACATTCTTCACATCAAAGTCCTATTTGTGCTTCCTTGTTGCGGCAACTCTTGATTGCACTCGCCAAGATATCCCTTGAGATATAAGGTATAACTCATGCCTTACCTTTGGCAATGCTCTTATTAATCTGAGAAGAGTTGATTCGAGGTTTATTAACAGACAGCACTCCGTACGACCTAGCTTCAAATAGTTGAGGAGGCTGTTCATGTGTACCAACTTCTCTCTTATTCTGAGAACATGTACTTCAACGCTGTAACGAAACATTGTGTGGAAATGTCACCCTAATGCTAACATTTCCTTTTGTTTCTTTGTCGTACATGCTACTGAATTGGGGTGACATTTACTCCCTCATGGAACCACTGTGTGTCAAACCTGTTCATTTTTCCCATTCGTCCTGCCACCATTTAGGAATTTGGACTCGAATGTCTTCAAGTGCTCATCTCTAACTGTTCTGTCTCGACTGTATTTCACTTTCGCAGACTCTTTCTATACTTTTACTCGAACTGGTAGTTTCACAGGAGATTGGCAATGTAAAGTCACCTCAACAGTGGTACTGGTAGCTTCTTGAAAACAAAAACTAAGTGCTACCTGTTGTGGTGTCATTGCTTGTTGTAACACCATCAGACTGTCCAGTTCACAGTATCTTGCAATGTTGAGTATGCCAGGGAAATGTATCTCTAACAGTAGCATCCCCTACTCGATATATGTGCAAGTATCTTCATTTTGGCGTGATATATATCTTAATGATGGAACTTTTATTGAATCTCAGTGTTTCAAAATTACCGTAGCTACCAAATTCTTGCAGATTTTTGCAGTATCAGCGTGCATCAGGTTGAGATGCACCAGCTCAGATTAACATAAGAGATCAACTAAATTTCTGACAACATGAGTACAAAAGGCAACCATTGTTACCTATTCAATGACACAGTAATGAGGTGTGAATTGCAAAGGTGAAATGTAGGGACATGAAAAAATATAAAGGCTATGCTTTGCATGCAACAGATGTCCAACAACCTGAAATGGAGACTGGAGTGAGCAGTACAGACAGAAATGTGCAGCAGATCTAAGTTTGTAAGTGTAGGATCTTTGCTTTGTAACAATTTAAAGTTTCCACGAGATGTCGTCAGTAAAGTAGCTTTAGTTGCTCAATTAGTGTGGAACATTTCTCAATGAGCAGATCTCTACCTGTTTCTGCTTTGCCATTTCACTTTACAGACAATTGTCACCTGAACAGCAGCATTTTCTATTTTATTGCTGTGGTAAGTGCTACCATGTTTGGGCGACGGATTTCTGGCTCCTCACGTGCAATCGGAACTCTTGACAACTGGCTCGTCACGTTGGAAGGCTAAATGACGACGCGAACAGTACTCATGTCACATTTCTTCCCAATGCAAACTCTATTTCAGAAATACTTTGGGGAAGGATTCTTTCTTTCACGATAACATTGGTAGCTCCATGCAGCCTCCGCAGTCAAAAGACAACACAATGAAAGTGCGAATACATTCATACCATTAAAATCGTATTGGTGCTGCCTTGTTGTGGTGACTCTTGACTGCAGTCACCAAGATATCCCTTGAGATATACAGTTTCACTCATGTTATCCTTTGGCAATGCTTTTATTAATCTGAGAATATTTCACTCGAGATTCATTCACAGATAGCCCTTCATAAGACGTTGCTTCAAATAGTTGAGGAGGCTGCTCGATTGTACCAACTTCTCTTATTCTCAACTCATGTCCTTTAACCCTGCAACAAAATATTGAAGGGAAATGTCACCCGAATGCTAAAATTTCCTATTTTTTTTGATAGTAAGTGTTACCGTATTGGGGTGACATTTACAACCTGTCTTAACCACATCATGTCAAAGCTGATCATTTTTCCCTTTGCTGCTGCCTCCATTTCGGAATTCTGATACTAATTTCTTCAAATGATCATCTTTAATTGTTCTGTTTGTATTGTATTTCACTTTCCCAGATTCTTTCTGTACTTTTCCTGGAACTGGTAGTTGCATAGGAGATGGGCAATGTAAAATCACCTCAAGTATCGTACTGATAGCTTCTTGAAAACAAAAACTGTAATTGCTAAATGTTGTGGTGTCTGTGCTTGTTACAACATCATCAGATTGTCCAGTAAAATAGACTTAGCGGCAGAATTAGTGTGGAACATTTCTCACTGAGCAGATCTGTACCTGTTTCTGCCTTTCCATTTCATATTACAGACAATTGTTACCTGAACAGTAGCATTTTCTATTTTATTGCTGTGCTAAGTGCTACCATGTTTGGGCAATGGATTTCTGGCTCCTCGTGTGCAATCGGAACTCTTGACAACTGGCCCGTCACGTGGGAAGGCGAACATTAATCTTCTCACATTTCTTCCCAATGCAAACTGTATTTCAGAAATACTTTGGGGAAGGATTCTTTCTTTCACAAAATACACTGGTAGCTCCATGCAGCCTCCGCAGTCAAAAGACAACACAATGAAAGTGCGAATACATTCATACCATTAAAATCGTATTGGTGCTGCCTTGTTGTGGTGACTCTTGACTGCAGTCACCAAGATATCCCTTGAGATATACAGTTTCACTCATGTTATCCTTTGGCAATGCTTTTATTAATCTGAGAATATTTCACTCGAGATTCATTCACAGATAGCCCTTCATAAGACCTTGCTTCAAATAGTTGAGGAGGCTGCTCGATTGTACCAACTTCTCTTATTCTCAACTCATGTCCTTTAACCCTGCAACAAAATATTGAAGGGAAATGTCACCCGAATGCTAAAATTTCCTATTTTTTCTTGATAGTAAGTGTTACCGTATTGGGGTGACATTTACAACCTGTCTTAACCACATCATGTCAAAGCTGATCATTTTTCCCTTTGCTGCTGGCTCCATTTCAGAATTCTGATACTAATTTCTTCAAATGATCATCTTTAATTGTTCTGTTTGTATTGTATTTCACTTTCCCAGATTCTTTCTGTACTTTTCCTGGAACTGGTAGTTGCATAGGAGATGGGCAATGTAAAATCACCTCAAGTATCGTACTGATAGCTTCTTGAAAACAAAAACTGTAATTGCTAAATGTTGTGGTGTCTGTGCTTGTTACAACATCATCAGATTGTCCAGTAAAATAGACTTAGCGGCAGAATTAGTGTGGAACATTTCTCACTGAGCAGATCTGTACCTGTTTCTGCCTTTCCATTTCATATTACAGACAATTGTTACCTGAACAGTAGCATTTTCTATTTTATTGCTGTGCTAAGTGCTACCATGTTTGGGCAATGGATTTCTGGCTCCTCGCGTGCAATCGGAACTCTTGACAACTGGCCCGTCACGTGGGAAGGCGAACATTAATCTTCTCACATTTCTTCCCAATGCAAACTGTATTTCAGAAATACTTTTGGAAAGGATTCTTTCTTTCAGGACACTGCTCGTAGCTCCATGCAGCCTCTGCAGTCTAAAGACACCACAACGATAGTGCGAATACATTCTTCACATCAAAGTCCTATTTGTGCTTCCTTGTTGCGGCAACTCTTGATTGCACTCGCCAAGATATCCCTTGAGATATAAGGTATAACTCATGCCTTACCTTTGGCAATGCTCTTATTAATCTGAGAAGAGTTGATTCGAGGTTTATTAACAGACAGCACTCCGTACGACCTTGCTTCAAATAGTTGAGGAGGCTGTTCATGTGTACCAACTTCTCTCTTATTCTGAGAACATGTACTTCAATGCTGTAACGAAACATTGTGTGGAAATGTCACCCTAATGCTAACATTTCCTTTTGTTTCTTTGTCGTACATGCTACTGAATTGGGGTGACATTTACTCCCTCATGGAACCACTGTGTGTCAAACCTGTTCATTTTTCCCATTCGTCCTGCCACCATTTAGGAATTTGGACTCGAATGTCTTCAAGTGCTCATCTCTAACTGTTCTGTCTCGACTGTATTTCACTTTCGCAGACTCTTTCTATACTTTTACTCGAACTGGTAGTTTCACAGGAGATTGGCAATGTAAAGTCACCTCAACAGTGGTACTGGTAGCTTCTTGAAAACAAAAACT
The DNA here is from genome assembly GCF_044704955.1 of Pristiophorus japonicus. Lineage (NCBI taxonomy): Eukaryota > Metazoa > Chordata > Chondrichthyes > Pristiophoridae > Pristiophorus > Pristiophorus japonicus. The sequence continues at coordinate 221,030,033 of NC_091978.1, forward strand.
AAGTGCTACCTGTTGTGGTGTCATTGCTTGTTGTAACACCATCAGACTGTCCAGTTCACAGTATCTTGCAATGTTGAGTATGCCAGGGAAATGTATCTCTAACAGTAGCATCCCCTACTCGATATATGTGCAAGTATCTTCATTTTGGCGTGATATATATCTTAATGATGGAACTTTTATTGAATCTCAGTGTTTCAAAATTACCGTAGCTACCAAATTCTTGCAGATTTTTTCAGTATCAGCGTGCATCAGGTTTGAGATGCACCAGCTCAGATTAACATAAGAGATCAACTAAATTTCTGACAACATGAGTACAAAAGGCAACCATTGTTACCTATTCAATGACACAGTAATGAGGTGTGAATTGCAAAGGTGAAATGTAGGGACATGAAAAAATATAAAGGCTATGCTTTGCATGCAACAGATGTCCAACAACCTGAAATGGAGACTGGAGTGAACAGTACAGACAGAAATGTGCAGCAGATCTAAGTTTGTAAGTGTAGGATCTTTGCTTTGTAACATTTTAAAGTTTCCACGAGATGTCGTCAGTAAAGTAGCTTTAGTTGCTCAATTAGTGTGGAACATTTCTCAGTGAGCAGATCTCTACCTGTTTCTGCTTTGCCATTTCACTTTACAGACAATTGTCACCTGAACAGTAGCATTTTCTATTTTATTGCTGTGGTAAGTGCTACCATGTTTGGGCGACGGATTTCTGGCTCCTCACGTGCAATCGGAACTCTTGACAACTGGCTCGTCACGTTGGAAGGCTAAATGACGACGCGAACAGTACTCATGTCACATTTCTTCCCAATACAAACTCTATTTCAGAAATACTTTGGGGAAGGATTCTTTCTTTCACGATAACGCTGGTAGCTCCATGCAGCCTCTGTAGTCAAAAGACAACACAATGAATGTGCGAATACATTCATACCATTAAAATCGTATTGGTGCTGCCTTGTTGTGGTGACTCTTGACTGCAGTCACCAAGATATCCCTTGAGATATACGGTTTCACTCATGTTATCCTTTGGCAATGCTTTTATTAATCTGAGAATATTTCACTCGAGATTCATTCACAGATAGCCCTTCATAAGACCTTGCTTCAAATAGTTGAGGAGGCTGCTCGATTGTACCAACTTCTCTTATTCTCAACTCATGTCCTTTAACCCTGCAACAAAATATTGAAGGGAAATGTCACCCGAATGCTAAAATTTCCTATTTTTTCTTGATAGTAAGTGTTACCGTATTGGGGTGACATTTACAACCTGTCTTAACCACATCATGTCAAAGCTGATCATTTTTCCTTTTGCTGCTGCCTCCATTTCAGAATTCTGATACTAATTTCTTCAAATGATCATCTTTAATTGTTCTGTTTGTATTGTATTTCACTTTCCCAGATTCTTTCTGTACTTTTCCTGGAACTGGTAGTTGCATAGGAGATGGGCAATGTAAAATCACCTCAAGTATCGTACTGATAGCTTCTTGAAAACAAAAACTGTAATTGCTAAATGTTGTGGTGTCTGTGCTTGTTACAACATCATCAGATTGTCCAGTAAAATAGACTTAGCGGCAGAATTAGTGTGGAACATTTCTCACTGAGCAGATCTGTACCTGTTTCTGCCTTTCCATTTCATATTACAGACAATTGTTACCTGAACAGTAGCATTTTCTATTTTATTGCTGTGCTAAGTGCTACCATGTTTGGGCAATGGATTTCTGGCTCCTCGCGTGCAATCGGAACTCTTGACAACTGGCCCGTCACGTGGGAAGGCGAACATTAATCTTCTCACATTTCTTCCCAATGCAAACTGTATTTCAGAAATACTTTTGGAAAGGATTCTTTCTTTCAGGACACTGCTCGTAGCTCCATGCAGCCTCTGCAGTCTAAAGACACCACAACGATAGTGCGAATACATTCTTCACATCAAAGTCCTATTTGTGCTTCCTTGTTGCGGCAACTCTTGATTGCACTCGCCAAGATATCCCTTGAGATATAAGGTATAACTCATGCCTTACCTTTGGCAATGCTCTTATTAATCTGAGAAGAGTTGATTCGAGGTTTATTAACAGACAGCACTCCGTACGACCTAGCTTCAAATAGTTGAGGAGGCTGTTCATGTGTACCAACTTCTCTCTAATTCTGAGAACATGTACTTCAACGCTGTAACGAAACATTGTGTGGAAATGTCACCCTAATGCTAACATTTCCTTTTGTTTCTTTGTCGTACATGCTACTGAATTGGGGTGACATTTACTCCCTCATGGAACCACTGTGTGTCAAACCTGTTCATTTTTCCCATTCGTCCTGCCACCATTTAGGAATTTGGACTCGAATGTCTTCAAGTGCTCATCTCTAACTGTTCTGTCTCGACTGTATTTCACTTTCGCAGACTCTTTCTATACTTTTACTCGAACTGGTAGTTTCACAGGAGATTGGCAATGTAAAGTCACCTCAACAGTGGTACTGGTAGCTTCTTGAAAACAAAAACTAAGTGCTACCTGTTGTGGTGTCATTGCTTGTTGTAACACTATCAGACTGTCCAGTTCACAGTATCTTGCAATGTTGAGTATGCCAGGGAAATGTATCTCTAACAGTAGCATCCCCTACTCGATATATGTGCAAGTATCTTCATTTTGGCGTGATATATATCTTAATGATGGAACTTTTATTGAATCTCAGTGTTTCAAAATTACCGTAGCTACCAAATTCTTGCAGATTTTTTCAGTATCAGCGTGCATCAGGTTGAGATGCACCAGCTCAGATTAACATAAGAGATCAACTAAATTTCTGACAACATGAGTACAAAAGGCAACCATTGTTACCTATTCAATGACACAGTAATGAGGTGTGAATTGCAAAGGTGAAATGTAGGGACATGAAAAAATATAAAGGCTATGCTTTGCATGCAACAGATGTCCAACAACCTGAAATGGAGACTGGAGTGAGCAGTACAGACAGAAATGTGCAGCAGATCTAAGTTTGTAAGTGTAGGATCTTTGCTTTGTAACAATTTAAAGTTTCCACGAGATGTCGTCAGTAAAGTAGCTTTAGTTGCTCAATTAGTGTGGAACATTTCTCAATGAGCAGATCTCTACCTGTTTCTGCTCTGCCATTTCACTTTACAGACAATTGTCACCTGAACAGCAGCATTTTCTATTTTATTGCTGTGGTAAGTGCTACCATGTTTGGGCGACGGATTTCTGGCTCCTCACGTGCAATCGGAACTCTTGACAACTGGCTCGTCACGTTGGAAGGCTAAATGACGACGCGAACAGTACTCATGTCACATTTCTTCCCAATGCAAACTCTATTTCAGAAATACTTTGGGGAAGGATTCTTTCTTTCACGATAACGCTGGTAGCTCCATGCAGCCTCTGCAGTCAAAAGACAACACAATGAAAGTGCGAATACATTCATACCATTAAAATCGTATTGGTGCTGCCTTGTTGTGGTGACTCTTGACTGCAGTCACCAAGATATCCCTTGAGATATACAGTTTCACTCATGTTATCCTTTGGCAATGCTTTTATTAATCTGAGAATATTTCACTCGAGATTCATTCACAGATAGCCCTTCATAAGACCTTGCTTCAAATAGTTGAGGAGGCTGCTCGATTGTACCAACTTCTCTTATTCTCAACTCATGTCCTTTAACCCTGCAACAAAATATTGAAGGGAAATGTCACCCGAATGCTAAAATTTCCTATTTTTTCTTGATAGTAAGTGTTACCGTATTGGGGTGACATTTACAACCTGTCTTAACCACATCATGTCAAAGCTGATCATTTTTCCCTTTGCTGCTGCCTCCATTTCGGAATTCTGATACTAATTTCTTCAAATGATCATCTTTAATTGTTCTGTTTGTATTGTATTTCACTTTCCCAGATTCTTTCTGTACTTTTCCTGGAACTGGTAGTTGCATAGGAGATGGGCAATGTAAAATCACCTCAAGTATCGTACTGATAGCTTCTTGAAAACAAAAACTGTAATTGCTAAATGTTGTGGTGTCTGTGCTTGTTACAACATCATCAGATTGTCCAGTAAAATAGACTTAGCGGCAGAATTAGTGTGGAACATTTCTCACTGAGCAGATCTGTACCTGTTTCTGCCTTTCCATTTCATATTACAGACAATTGTTACCTGAACAGTAGCATTTTCTATTTTATTGCTGTGCTAAGTGCTACCATGTTTGGGCAATGGATTTCTGGCTCCTCGCGTGCAATCGGAACTCTTGACAACTGGCCCGTCACGTGGGAAGGCGAACATTAATCTTCTCACATTTCTTCCCAATGCAAACTGTATTTCAGAAATACTTTTGGAAAGGATTCTTTCTTTCAGGACACTGCTCGTAGCTCCATGCAGCCTCTGCAGTCTAAAGACACCACAACGATAGTGCGAATACATTCTTCACATCAAAGTCCTATTTGTGCTTCCTTGTTGCGGCAACTCTTGATTGCACTCGCCAAGATATCCCTTGAGATATAAGGTATAACTCATGCCTTACCTTTGGCAATGCTCTTATTAATCTGAGAAGAGTTGATTCGAGGTTTATTAACAGACAGCACTCCGTACGACCTTGCTTCAAATAGTTGAGGAGGCTGTTCATGTGTACCAACTTCTCTCTTATTCTGAGAACATGTACTTCAATGCTGTAACGAAACATTGTGTGGAAATGTCACCATAATGCTAACATTTCCTTTTGTTTCTTTGTCGTACATGCTACTGAATTGGGGTGACATTTACTCCCTCATGGAACCACTGTGTGTCAAACCTGTTCATTTTTCCCATTCGTCCTGCCACCATTTAGGAATTTGGACTCGAATGTCTTCAAGTGCTCATCTCTAACTGTTCTGTCTCGACTGTATTTCACTTTCGCAGACTCTTTCTATACTTTTACTCGAACTGGTAGTTTCACAGGAGATTGGCAATGTAAAGTCACCTCAACAGTGGTACTGGTAGCTTCTTGAAAACAAAAACTAAGTGCTACCTGTTGTGGTGTCATTGCTTGTTGTAACACCATCAGACTGTCCAGTTCACAGTATCTTGCAATGTTGAGTATGCCAGGGAAATGTATCTCTAACAGTAGCATCCCCTACTCGATATATGTGCAAGTATCTTCATTTTGGCGTGATATATATCTTAATGATGGAACTTTTATTGAATCTCAGTGTTTCAAAATTACCGTAGCTACCAAATTCTTGCAGATTTTTTCAGTATCAGCGTGCATCAGGTTTGAGATGCACCAGCTCAGATTAACATAAGAGATCAACTAAATTTCTGACAACATGAGTACAAAAGGCAACCATTGTTACCTATTCAATGACACAGTAATGAGGTGTGAATTGCAAAGGTGAAATGTAGGGACATGAAAAAATATAAAGGCTATGCTTTGCATGCAACAGATGTCCAACAACCTGAAATGGAGACTGGAGTGAACAGTACAGACAGAAATGTGCAGCAGATCTAAGTTTGTAAGTGTAGGATCTTTGCTTTGTAACATTTTAAAGTTTCCACGAGATGTCGTCAGTAAAGTAGCTTTAGTTGCTCAATTAGTGTGGAACATTTCTCAGTGAGCAGATCTCTACCTGTTTCTGCTTTGCCATTTCACTTTACAGACAATTGTCACCTGAACAGTAGCATTTTCTATTTTATTGCTGTGGTAAGTGCTACCATGTTTGGGCGACGGATTTCTGGCTCCTCACGTGCAATCGGAACTCTTGACAACTGGCTCGTCACGTTGGAAGGCTAAATGACGACGCGAACAGTACTCATGTCACATTTCTTCCCAATACAAACTCTATTTCAGAAATACTTTGGGGAAGGATTCTTTCTTTCACGATAACGCTGGTAGCTCCATGCAGCCTCTGTAGTCAAAAGACAACACAATGAATGTGCGAATACATTCATACCATTAAAATCGTATTGGTGCTGCCTTGTTGTGGTGACTCTTGACTGCAGTCGCCAAGATATCCCTTGAGATATACGGTTTCACTCATGTTATCCTTTGGCAATGCTTTTATTAATCTGAGAATATTTCACTCGAGATTCATTCACAGATAGCCCTTCATAAGACCTTGCTTCAAATAGTTGAGGAGGCTGCTCGATTGTACCAACTTCTCTTATTCTCAACTCATGTCCTTTAACCCTGCAACAAAATATTGAAGGGAAATGTCACCCGAATGCTAAAATTTCCTATTTTTTCTTGATAGTAAGTGTTACCGTATTGGGGTGACATTTACAACCTGTCTTAACCACATCATGTCAAAGCTGATCATTTTTCCTTTTGCTGCTGCCTCCATTTCAGAATTCTGATACTAATTTCTTCAAATGATCATCTTTAATTGTTCTGTTTGTATTGTATTTCACTTTCCCAGATTCTTTCTGTACTTTTCCTGGAACTGGTAGTTGCATAGGAGATGGGCAATGTAAAATCACCTCAAGTATCGTACTGATAGCTTCTTGAAAACAAAAACTGTAATTGCTAAATGTTGTGGTGTCTGTGCTTGTTACAACATCATCAGATTGTCCAGTAAAATAGACTTAGCGGCAGAATTAGTGTGGAACATTTCTCACTGAGCAGATCTGTACCTGTTTCTGCCTTTCCATTTCATATTACAGACAATTGTTACCTGAACAGTAGCATTTTCTATTTTATTGCTGTGCTAAGTGCTACCATGTTTGGGCAATGGATTTCTGGCTCCTCGCGTGCAATCGGAACTCTTGACAACTGGCCCGTCACGTGGGAAGGCGAACATTAATCTTCTCACATTTCTTCCCAATGCAAACTGTATTTCAGAAATACTTTTGGAAAGGATTCTTTCTTTCAGGACACTGCTCGTAGCTCCATGCAGCCTCTGCAGTCTAAAGACACCACAACGATAGTGCGAATACATTCTTCACATCAAAGTCCTATTTGTGCTTCCTTGTTGCGGCAACTCTTGATTGCACTCGCCAAGATATCCCTTGAGATATAAGGTATAACTCATGCCTTACCTTTGGCAATGCTCTTATTAATCTGAGAAGAGTTGATTCGAGGTTTATTAACAGACAGCACTCCGTACGACCTAGCTTCAAATAGTTGAGGAGGCTGTTCATGTGTACCAACTTCTCTCTAATTCTGAGAACATGTACTTCAACGCTGTAACGAAACATTGTGTGGAAATGTCACCCTAATGCTAACATTTCCTTTTGTTTCTTTGTCGTACATGCTACTGAATTGGGGTGACATTTACTCCCTCATGGAACCACTGTGTGTCAAACCTGTTCATTTTTCCCATTCGTCCTGCCACCATTTAGGAATTTGGACTCGAATGTCTTCAAGTGCTCATCTCTAACTGTTCTGTCTCGACTGTATTTCACTTTCGCAGACTCTTTCTATACTTTTACTCGAACTGGTAGTTTCACAGGAGATTGGCAATGTAAAGTCACCTCAACAGTGGTACTGGTAGCTTCTTGAAAACAAAAACTAAGTGCTACCTGTTGTGGTGTCATTGCTTGTTGTAACACTATCAGACTGTCCAGTTCACAGTATCTTGCAATGTTGAGTATGCCAGGGAAATGTATCTCTAACAGTAGCATCCCCTACTCGATATATGTGCAAGTATCTTCATTTTGGCGTGATATATATCTTAATGATGGAACTTTTATTGAATCTCAGTGTTTCAAAATTACCGTAGCTACCAAATTCTTGCAGATTTTTTCAGTATCAGCGTGCATCAGGTTGAGATGCACCAGCTCAGATTAACATAAGAGATCAACTAAATTTCTGACAACATGAGTACAAAAGGCAACCATTGTTACCTATTCAATGACACAGTAATGAGGTGTGAATTGCAAAGGTGAAATGTAGGGACATGAAAAAATATAAAGGCTATGCTTTGCATGCAACAGATGTCCAACAACCTGAAATGGAGACTGGAGTGAGCAGTACAGACAGAAATGTGCAGCAGATCTAAGTTTGTAAGTGTAGGATCTTTGCTTTGTAACAATTTAAAGTTTCCACGAGATGTCGTCAGTAAAGTAGCTTTAGTTGCTCAATTAGTGTGGAACATTTCTCAATGAGCAGATCTCTACCTGTTTCTGCTCTGCCATTTCACTTTACAGACAATTGTCACCTGAACAGCAGCATTTTCTATTTTATTGCTGTGGTAAGTGCTACCATGTTTGGGCGACGGATTTCTGGCTCCTCACGTGCAATCGGAACTCTTGACAACTGGCTCGTCACGTTGGAAGGCTAAATGACGACGCGAACAGTACTCATGTCACATTTCTTCCCAATGCAAACTCTATTTCAGAAATACTTTGGGGAAGGATTCTTTCTTTCACGATAACGCTGGTAGCTCCATGCAGCCTCTGTAGTCAAAAGACAACACAATGAAAGTGCGAATACATTCATACCATTAAAATCGTATTGGTGCTGCCTTGTTGTGGTGACTCTTGACTGCAGTCACCAAGATATCCCTTGAGATATACAGTTTCACTCATGTTATCCTTTGGCAATGCTTTTATTAATCTGAGAATATTTCACTCGAGATTCATTCACAGATAGCCCTTCATAAGACCTTGCTTCAAATAGTTGAGGAGGCTGCTCGATTGTACCAACTTCTCTTATTCTCAACTCATGTCCTTTAACCCTGCAACAAAATATTGAAGGGAAATGTCACCCGAATGCTAAAATTTCCTATTTTTTCTTGATAGTAAGTGTTACCGTATTGGGGTGACATTTACAACCTGTCTTAACCACATCATGTCAAAGCTGATCATTTTTCCCTTTGCTGCTGCCTCCATTTCGGAATTCTGATACTAATTTCTTCAAATGATCATCTTTAATTGTTCTGTTTGTATTGTATTTCACTTTCCCAGATTCTTTCTGTACTTTTCCTGGAACTGGTAGTTGCATAGGAGATGGGCAATGTAAAATCACCTCAAGTATCGTACTGATAGCTTCTTGAAAACAAAAACTGTAATTGCTAAATGTTGTGGTGTCTGTGCTTGTTACAACATCATCAGATTGTCCAGTAAAATAGACTTAGCGGCAGAATTAGTGTGGAACATTTCTCACTGAGCAGATCTGTACCTGTTTCTGCCTTTCCATTTCATATTACAGACAATTGTTACCTGAACAGTAGCATTTTCTATTTTATTGCTGTGCTAAGTGCTACCATGTTTGGGCAATGGATTTCTGGCTCCTCGCGTGCAATCGGAACTCTTGACAACTGGCCCGTCACGTGGGAAGGCGAACATTAATCTTCTCACATTTCTTCCCAATGCAAACTGTATTTCAGAAATACTTTTGGAAAGGATTCTTTCTTTCAGGACACTGCTCGTAGCTCCATGCAGCCTCTGCAGTCTAAAGACACCACAACGATAGTGCGAATACATTCTTCACATCAAAGTCCTATTTGTGCTTCCTTGTTGCGGCAACTCTTGATTGCACTCGCCAAGATATCCCTTGAGATATAAGGTATAACTCATGCCTTACCTTTGGCAATGCTCTTATTAATCTGAGAAGAGTTGATTCGAGGTTTATTAACAGACAGCACTCCGTACGACCTTGCTTCAAATAGTTGAGGAGGCTGTTCATGTGTACCAACTTCTCTCTTATTCTGAGAACATGTACTTCAATGCTGTAACGAAACATTGTGTGGAAATGTCACCCTAATGCTAACATTTCCTTTTGTTTCTTTGTCGTACATGCTACTGAATTGGGGTGACATTTACTCCCTCATGGAACCACTGTGTGTCAAACCTGTTCATTTTTCCCATTCGTCCTGCCACCATTTAGGAATTTGGACTCGAATGTCTTCAAGTGCTCATCTCTAACTGTTCTGTCTCGACTGTATTTCACTTTCGCAGACTCTTTCTATACTTTTACTCGAACTGGTAGTTTCACAGGAGATTGGCAATGTAAAGTCACCTCAACAGTGGTACTGGTAGCTTCTTGAAAACAAAAACTAAGTGCTACCTGTTGTGGTGTCATTGCTTGTTGTAACACCATCAGACTGTCCAGTTCACAGTATCTTGCAATGTTGAGTATGCCAGGGAAATGTATCTCTAACAGTAGCATCCCCTACTCGATATATGTGCAAGTATCTTCATTTTGGCGTGATATATATCTTAATGATGGAACTTTTATTGAATCTCAGTGTTTCAAAATTACCGTAGCTACCAAATTCTTGCAGATTTTTTCAGTATCAGCGTGCATCAGGTTGAGATGCACCAGCTCAGATTAACATAAGAGATCAACTAAATTTCTGACAACATGAGTACAAAAGGCAACCATTGTTACCTATTCAATGACACAGTAATGAGGTGTGAATTGCAAAGGTGAAATGTAGGGACATGAAAAAATATAAAGGCTATGCTTTGCATGCAACAGATGTCCAACAACCTGAAATGGAGACTGGAGTGAGCAGTACAGACAGAAATGTGCAGCAGATCTAAGTTTGTAAGTGTAGGATCTTTGCTTTGTAACAATTTAAAGTTTCCACGAGATGTCGTCAGTAAAGTAGCTTTAGTTGCTCAATTAGTGTGGAACATTTCTCAATGAGCAGATCTCTACCTGTTTCTGCTTTGCCATTTCACTTTACAGACAATTGTCACCTGAACAGTAGCATTTTCTATTTTATTGCTGTGGTAAGTGCTACCATGTTTGGGCGACGGATTTCTGGCTCCTCACGTGCAATCGGAACTCTTGACAACTGGCTCGTCACGTTGGAAGGCTAAATGACGACGCGAACAGTACTCATGTCACATTTCTTCCCAATGCAAACTCTATTTCAGAAATACTTTGGGGAAGGATTCTTTCTTTCACGATAACGCTGGTAGCTCCATGCAGCCTCTGCAGTCAAAAGACAACACAATGAATGTGCGAATACATTCATACCATTAAAATCGTATTGGTGCTGCCTTGTTGTGGTGACTCTTGACTGCAGTCGCCAAGATATCCCTTGAGATATACGGTTTCACTCATGTTATCCTTTGGCAATGCTTTTATTAATCTGAGAATATTTCACTCGAGATTCATTCACAGATAGCCCTTCATAAGACCTTGCTTCAAATAGTTGAGGAGGCTGCTCGATTGTACCAACTTCTCTTATTCTCAACTCATGTCCTTTAACCCTGCAACAAAATATTGAAGGGAAATGTCACCCGAATGCTAAAATTTCCTATTTTTTCTTGATAGTAAGTGTTACCGTATTGGGGTGACATTTACAACCTGTCTTAACCACATCATGTCAAAGCTGATCATTTTTCCTTTTGCTGCTGCCTCCATTTCAGAATTCTGATACTAATTTCTTCAAATGATCATCTTTAATTGTTCTGTTTGTATTGTATTTCACTTTCCCAGATTCTTTCTGTACTTTTCCTGGAACTGGTAGTTGCATAGGAGATGGGCAATGTAAAATCACCTCAAGTATCGTACTGATAGCTTCTTGAAAACAAAAACTGTAATTGCTAAATGTTGTGGTGTCTGTGCTTGTTACAACATCATCAGATTGTCCAGTAAAATAGACTTAGTGGCAGAATTAGTGTGGAACATTTCTCACTGAGCAGATCTGTACCTGTTTCTGCCTTTCCATTTCATATTACAGACAATTGTTACCTGAACAGTAGCATTTTCTATTTTATTGCTGTGCTAAGTGCTACCATGTTTGGGCAATGGATTTCTGGCTCCTCGCGTGCAATCGGAACTCTTGACAACTGGCCCGTCACGTGGGAAGGCGAACATTAATCTTCTCACATTTCTTCCCAATGCAAACTGTATTTCAGAAATACTTTTGGAAAGGATTCTTTCTTTCAGGACACTGCTCGTAGCTCCATGCAGCCTCTGCAGTCTAAAGACACCACAACGATAGTGCGAATACATTCTTCACATCAAAGTCCTATTTGTGCTTCCTTGTTGCGGCAACTCTTGATTGCACTCGCCAAGATATCCCTTGAGATATAAGGTATAACTCATGCCTTACGTTTGGCAATGCTCTTATTAATCTGAGAAGAGTTGATTCGAGGTTTATTAACAGACAGCACTCCGTACGACCTAGCTTCAAATAGTTGAGGAGGCTGTTCATGTGTACCAACTTCTCTCTTATTCTGAGAACATGTACTTCAACGCTGTAACGAAACATTGTGTGGAAATGTCACCCTAATGCTAACATTTCCTTTTGTTTCTTTGTCGTACATGCTACTGAATTGGGGTGACATTTACTCCCTCATGGAACCACTGTGTGTCAAACCTGTTCATTTTTCCCATTCGTCCTGCCACCATTTAGGAATTTGGACTCGAATGTCTTCAAGTGCTCATCTCTAACTGTTCTGTCTCGACTGTATTTCACTTTCGCAGACTCTTTCTATACTTTTACTCGAACTGGTAGTTTCACAGGAGATTGGCAATGTAAAGTTACCTCAACAGTGGTACTGGTAGCTTCTTGAAAACAAAAACTAAGTGCTACCTGTTGTGGTGTCATTGCTTGTTGTAACACCATCAGACTGTCCAGTTCACAGTATCTTGCAATGTTGAGTATGCCAGGGAAATGTATCTCTAACAGTAGCATCCCCTACTCGATATATGTGCAAGTATCTTCATTTTGGCGTGATATATATCTTAATGATGGAACTTTTATTGAATCTCAGTGTTTCAAAATTACCGTAGCTACCAAATTCTTGCAGATTTTTTCAGTATCAGCGTGCATCAGGTTGAGATGCACCAGCTCAGATTAACATAAGAGATCAACTAAATTTCTGACAACATGAGTACAAAAGGCAACCATTGTTACCTATTCAATGACACAGTAATGAGGTGTGAATTGCAAAGGTGAAATGTAGGGACATGAAAAAATATAAAGGCTATGCTTTGCATGCAACAGATGTCCAACAACCTGAAATGGAGACTGGAGTGAACAGTACAGACAGAAATGTGCAGCAGATCTAAGTTTGTAAGTGTAGGATCTTTGCTTTGTAACATTTTAAAGTTTCCACGAGATGTCGTCAGTAAAGTAGCTTTAGTTGCTCAATTAGTGTGGAACATTTCTCAGTGAGCAGATCTCTACCTGTTTCTGCTTTGCCATTTCACTTTACAGACAATTGTCACCTGAACAGTAGCATTTTCTATTTTATTGCTGTGGTAAGTGCTACCATGTTTGGGCGACGGATTTCTGGCTCCTCACGTGCAATCGGAACTCTTGACAACTGGCTCGTCACGTTGGAAGGATAAATGACGACGCGAACAGTACTCATGTCACATTTCTTCCCAATGCAAACTCTATTTCAGAAATACTTTGGGGAAGGATTCTTTCTTTCACGATAACGCTGGTAGCTCCATGCAGCCTCTGTAGTCAAAAGACAACACAATGAAAGTGCGAATACATTCATACCATTAAAATCGTATTGGTGCTGCCTTGTTGTGGTGACTCTTGACTGCAGTCACCAAGATATCCCTTGAGATATACAGTTTCACTCATGTTATCCTTTGGCAATGCTTTTATTAATCTGAGAATATTTCACTCGAGATTCATTCACAGATAGCCCTTCATAAGACCTTGCTTCAAATAGTTGAGGAGGCTGCTCGATTGTACCAACTTCTCTTATTCTCAACTCATGTCCTTTAACCCTGCAACAAAATATTGAAGGGAAATGTCACCCGAATGCTAAAATTTCCTATTTTTTCTTGATAGTAAGTGTTACCGTATTGGGGTGACATTTACAACCTGTCTTAACCACATCATGTCAAAGCTGATCATTTTTCCCTTTGCTGCTGCCTCCATTTCGGAATTCTGATACTAATTTCTTCAAATGATCATCTTTAATTGTTCTGTTTGTATTGTATTTCACTTTCCCAGATTCTTTCTGTACTTTTCCTGGAACTGGTAGTTGCATAGGAGATGGGCAATGTAAAATCACCTCAAGTATCGTACTGATAGCTTCTTGAAAACAAAAACTGTAATTGCTAAATGTTGTGGTGTCTGTGCTTGTTACAACATCATCAGATTGTCCAGTAAAATAGACTTAGCGGCAGAATTAGTGTGGAACATTTCTCACTGAGCAGATCTGTACCTGTTTCTGCCTTTCCATTTCATATTACAGACAATTGTTACCTGAACAGTAGCATTTTCTATTTTATTGCTGTGCTAAGTGCTACCATGTTTGGGCAATGGATTTCTGGCTCCTCGCGTGCAATCGGAACTCTTGACAACTGGCCCGTCACGTGGGAAGGCGAACATTAATCTTCTCACATTTCTTCCCAATGCAAACTGTATTTCAGAAATACTTTTGGAAAGGATTCTTTCTTTCAGGACACTGCTCGTAGCTCCATGCAGCCTCTGCAGTCTAAAGACACCACAACGATAGTGCGAATACATTCTTCACATCAAAGTCCTATTTGTGCTTCCTTGTTGCGGCAACTCTTGATTGCACTCGCCAAGATATCCCTTGAGATATAAGGTATAACTCATGCCTTACCTTTGGCAATGCTCTTATTAATCTGAGAAGAGTTGATTCGAGGTTTATTAACAGACAGCACTCCGTACGACCTTGCTTCAAATAGTTGAGGAGGCTGTTCATGTGTACCAACTTCTCTCTTATTCTGAGAACATGTACTTCAATGCTGTAACGAAACATTGTGTGGAAATGTCACCCTAATGCTAACATTTCCTTTTGTTTCTTTGTCGTACATGCTACTGAATTGGGGTGACATTTACTCCCTCATGGAACCACTGTGTGTCAAACCTGTTCATTTTTCCCATTCGTCCTGCCACCATTTAGGAATTTGGACTCGAATGTCTTCAAGTGCTCATCTCTAACTGTTCTGTCTCGACTGTATTTCACTTTCGCAGACTCTTTCTATACTTTTACTCGAACTGGTAGTTTCACAGGAGATTGGCAATGTAAAGTCACCTCAACAGTGGTACTGGTAGCTTCTTGAAAACAAAAACTAAGTGCTACCTGTTGTGGTGTCATTGCTTGTTGTAACACCATCAGACTGTCCAGTTCACAGTATCTTGCAATGTTGAGTATGCCAGGGAAATGTATCTCTAACAGTAGCATCCCCTACTCGATATATGTGCAAGTATCTTCATTTTGGCGTGATATATATCTTAATGATGGAACTTTTATTGAATCTCAGTGTTTCAAAATTACCGTAGCTACCAAATTCTTGCAGATTTTTTCAGTATCAGCGTGCATCAGGTTGAGATGCACCAGCTCAGATTAACATAAGAGATCAACTAAATTTCTGACAACATGAGTACAAAAGGCAACCATTGTTACCTATTCAATGACACAGTAATGAGGTGTGAATTGCAAAGGTGAAATGTAGGGACATGAAAAAATATAAAGGCTATGCTTTGCATGCAACAGATGTCCAACAACCTGAAATGGAGACTGGAGTGAGCAGTACAGACAGAAATGTGCAGCAGATCTAAGTTTGTAAGTGTAGGATCTTTGCTTTGTAACAATTTAAAGTTTCCACGAGATGTCGTCAGTAAAGTAGCTTTAGTTGCTCAATTAGTGTGGAACATTTCTCAATGAGCAGATCTCTACCTGTTTCTGCTTTGCCATTTCACTTTACAGACAATTGTCACCTGAACAGTAGCATTTTCTATTTTATTGCTGTGGTAAGTGCTACCATGTTTGGGCGACGGATTTCTGGCTCCTCACGTGCAATCGGAACTCTTGACAACTGGCTCGTCACGTTGGAAGGCTAAATGACGACGCGAACAGTACTCATGTCACATTTCTTCCCAATGCAAACTCTATTTCAGAAATACTTTGGGGAAGGATTCTTTCTTTCACGATAACGCTGGTAGCTCCATGCAGCCTCTGCAGTCAAAAGACAACACAATGAATGTGCGAATACATTCATACCATTAAAATCGTATTGGTGCTGCCTTGTTGTGGTGACTCTTGACTGCAGTCGCCAAGATATCCCTTGAGATATACGGTTTCACTCATGTTATCCTTTGGCAATGCTTTTATTAATCTGAGAATATTTCACTCGAGATTCATTCACAGATAGCCCTTCATAAGACCTTGCTTCAAATAGTTGAGGAGGCTGCTCGATTGTACCAACTTCTCTTATTCTCAACTCATGTCCTTTAACCCTGCAACAAAATATTGAAGGGAAATGTCACCCGAATGCTAAAATTTCCTATTTTTTCTTGATAGTAAGTGTTACCGTATTGGGGTGACATTTACAACCTGTCTTAACCACATCATGTCAAAGCTGATCATTTTTCCTTTTGCTGCTGCCTCCATTTCAGAATTCTGATACTAATTTCTTCAAATGATCATCTTTAATTGTTCTGTTTGTATTGTATTTCACTTTCCCAGATTCTTTCTGTACTTTTCCTGGAACTGGTAGTTGCATAGGAGATGGGCAATGTAAAATCACCTCAAGTATCGTACTGATAGCTTCTTGAAAACAAAAACTGTAATTGCTAAATGTTGTGGTGTCTGTGCTTGTTACAACATCATCAGATTGTCCAGTAAAATAGACTTAGTGGCAGAATTAGTGTGGAACATTTCTCACTGAGCAGATCTGTACCTGTTTCTGCCTTTCCATTTCATATTACAGACAATTGTTACCTGAACAGTAGCATTTTCTATTTTATTGCTGTGCTAAGTGCTACCATGTTTGGGCAATGGATTTCTGGCTCCTCGCGTGCAATCGGAACTCTTGACAACTGGCCCGTCACGTGGGAAGGCGAACATTAATCTTCTCACATTTCTTCCCAATGCAAACTGTATTTCAGAAATACTTTTGGAAAGGATTCTTTCTTTCAGGACACTGCTCGTAGCTCCATGCAGCCTCTGCAGTCTAAAGACACCACAACGATAGTGCGAATACATTCTTCACATCAAAGTCCTATTTGTGCTTCCTTGTTGCGGCAACTCTTGATTGCACTCGCCAAGATATCCCTTGAGATATAAGGTATAACTCATGCCTTACGTTTGGCAATGCTCTTATTAATCTGAGAAGAGTTGATTCGAGGTTTATTAACAGACAGCACTCCGTACGACCTAGCTTCAAATAGTTGAGGAGGCTGTTCATGTGTACCAACTTCTCTCTTATTCTGAGAACATGTACTTCAACGCTGTAACGAAACATTGTGTGGAAATGTCACCCTAATGCTAACATTTCCTTTTGTTTCTTTGTCGTACATGCTACTGAATTGGGGTGACATTTACTCCCTCATGGAACCACTGTGTGTCAAACCTGTTCATTTTTCCCATTCGTCCTGCCACCATTTAGGAATTTGGACTCGAATGTCTTCAAGTGCTCATCTCTAACTGTTCTGTCTCGACTGTATTTCACTTTCGCAGACTCTTTCTATACTTTTACTCGAACTGGTAGTTTCACAGGAGATTGGCAATGTAAAGTTACCTCAACAGTGGTACTGGTAGCTTCTTGAAAACAAAAACTAAGTGCTACCTGTTGTGGTGTCATTGCTTGTTGTAACACCATCAGACTGTCCAGTTCACAGTATCTTGCAATGTTGAGTATGCCAGGGAAATGTATCTCTAACAGTAGCATCCCCTACTCGATATATGTGCAAGTATCTTCATTTTGGCGTGATATATATCTTAATGATGGAACTTTTATTGAATCTCAGTGTTTCAAAATTACCGTAGCTACCAAATTCTTGCAGATTTTTTCAGTATCAGCGTGCATCAGGTTGAGATGCACCAGCTCAGATTAACATAAGAGATCAACTAAATTTCTGACAACATGAGTACAAAAGGCAACCATTGTTACCTATTCAATGACACAGTAATGAGGTGTGAATTGCAAAGGTGAAATGTAGGGACATGAAAAAATATAAAGGCTATGCTTTGCATGCAACAGATGTCCAACAACCTGAAATGGAGACTGGAGTGAACAGTACAGACAGAAATGTGCAGCAGATCTAAGTTTGTAAGTGTAGGATCTTTGCTTTGTAACATTTTAAAGTTTCCACGAGATGTCGTCAGTAAAGTAGCTTTAGTTGCTCAATTAGTGTGGAACATTTCTCAGTGAGCAGATCTCTACCTGTTTCTGCTTTGCCATTTCACTTTACAGACAATTGTCACCTGAACAGTAGCATTTTCTATTTTATTGCTGTGGTAAGTGCTACCATGTTTGGGCGACGGATTTCTGGCTCCTCACGTGCAATCGGAACTCTTGACAACTGGCTCGTCACGTTGGAAGGATAAATGACGACGCGAACAGTACTCATGTCACATTTCTTCCCAATGCAAACTCTATTTCAGAAATACTTTGGGGAAGGATTCTTTCTTTCACGATAACACTGGTAGCTCCATGCAGCCTCCGCAGTCAAAAGACAACACAATGAAAGTGCGAATACATTCATACCATTAAAATCGTATTGGTGCTGCCTTGTTGTGGTGACTCTTGACTGCAGTCGCCAAGATATCCCTTGAGATATACAGTTTCACTCATGTTATCCTTTGGCAATGCTTTTATTAATCTGAGAATATTTCACTCGAGATTCATTCACAGATAGCCCTTCATAAGACCTTGCTTCAAATAGTTGAGGAGGCTGCTCGATTGTACCAACTTCTCTTATTCTCAACTCATGTCCTTTAACCCTGCAACAAAATATTGAAGGGAAATGTCACCCGAATGCTAAAATTTCCTATTTTTTCTTGATAGTAAGTGTTACCGTATTGGGGTGACATTTACAACCTGTCTTAACCACATCATGTCAAAGCTGATCATTTTTCCTTTTGCTGCTGCCTCCATTTCAGAATTCTGATACTAATTTCTTCAAATGATCATCTTTAATTGTTCTGTTTGTATTGTATTTCACTTTCCCAGATTCTTTCTGTACTTTTCCTGGAACTGGTAGTTGCATAGGAGATGGGCAATGTAAAATCACCTCAAGTATCGTACTGATAGCTTCTTGAAAACAAAAACTGTAATTGCTAAATGTTGTGGTGTCTGTGCTTGTTACAACATCATCAGATTGTCCAGTAAAATAGACTTAGCGGCAGAATTAGTGTGGAACATTTCTCACTGAGCAGATCTGTACCTGTTTCTGCCTTTCCATTTCATATTACAGACAATTGTTACCTGAACAGTAGCATTTTCTATTTTATTGCTGTGCTAAGTGCTACCATGTTTGGGCAATGGATTTCTGGCTCCTCGCGTGCAATCGGAACTCTTGACAACTGGCCCGTCACGTGGGAAGGCGAACATTAATCTTCTCACATTTCTTCCCAATGCAAACTGTATTTCAGAAATACTTTTGGAAAGGATTCTTTCTTTCAGGACACTGCTCGTAGCTCCATGCAGCCTCTGCAGTCTAAAGACACCACAACGATAGTGCGAATACATTCTTCACATCAAAGTCCTATTTGTGCTTCCTTGTTGCGGCAACTCTTGATTGCACTCGCCAAGATATCCCTTGAGATGTAAGGTATAACTCATGCCTTACCTTTGGCAATGCTCTTATTAATCTGAGAAGAGTTGATTCGAGGTTTATTAACAGACAGCACTCCGTACGACCTTGCTTCAAATAGTTGAGGAGGCTGTTCATGTGTACCAACTTCTCTCTTATTCTGAGAACATGTACTTCAATGCTGTAACGAAACATTGTGTGGAAATGTCACCCTAATGCTAACATTTCCTTTTGTTTCTTTGTCATACATGCTACTGAATTGGGGTGACATTTACTCCCTCATGGAACCACTGTGTGTCAAACCTGTTCATTTTTCCCATTCGTCCTGCCACCATTTAGGAATTTGGACTCGAATGTCTTCAAGTGCTCATCTCTAACTGTTCTGTCTCGACTGTATTTCACTTTCGCAGACTCTTTCTATACTTTTACTCGAACTGGTAGTTTCACAGGAGATTGGCAATGTAAAGTCACCTCAACAGTGGTACTGGTAGCTTCTTGAAAACAAAAACTAAGTGCTACCTGTTGTGGTGTCATTGCTTGTTGTAACACCATCAGACTGTCCAGTTCACAGTATCTTGCAATGTTGAGTATGCCAGGGAAATGTATCTCTAACAGTAGCATCCCCTACTCGATATATGTGCAAGTATCTTCATTTTGGCGTGATATATATCTTAATGATGGAACTTTTATTGAATCTCAGTGTTTCAAAATTACCGTAGCTACCAAATTCTTGCAGATTTTTTCAGTATCAGCGTGCATCAGGTTTGAGATGCACCAGCTCAGATTAACATAAGAGATCAACTAAATTTCTGACAACATGAGTACAAAAGGCAACCATTGTTACCTATTCAATGACACAGTAATGAGGTGTGAATTGCAAAGGTGAAATGTAGGGACATGAAAAAATATAAAGGCTATGCTTTGCATGCAACAGATGTCCAACAACCTGAAATGGAGACTGGAGTGAACAGTACAGACAGAAATGTGCAGCAGATCTAAGTTTGTAAGTGTAGGATCTTTGCTTTGTAACATTTTAAAGTTTCCACGAGATGTCGTCAGTAAAGTAGCTTTAGTTGCTCAATTAGTGTGGAACATTTCTCAGTGAGCAGATCTCTACCTGTTTCTGCTTTGCCATTTCACTTTACAGACAATTGTCACCTGAACAGTAGCATTTTCTATTTTATTGCTGTGGTAAGTGCTACCATGTTTGGGCGACGGATTTCTGGCTCCTCACGTGCAATCGGAACTCTTGACAACTGGCTCGTCACGTTGGAAGGCTAAATGACGACGCGAACAGTACTCATGTCACATTTCTTCCCAATACAAACTCTATTTCAGAAATACTTTGGGGAAGGATTCTTTCGTTCACGATAACACTGGTAGCTCCATGCAGCCTCCGCAGTCAAAAGACAACACAATGAAAGTGCGAATACATTCATACCATTAAAATCGTATTGGTGCTGCCTTGTTGTGGTGACTCTTGACTGCAGTCACCAAGATATCCCTTGAGATATACAGTTTCACTCATGTTATCCTTTGGCAATGCTTTTATTAATCTGAGAATATTTCACTCGAGATTCATTCACAGATAGCCCTTCATAAGACCTTGCTTCAAATAGTTGAGGAGGCTGCTCGATTGTACCAACTTCTCTTATTCTCAACTCATGTCCTTTAACCCTGCAACAAAATATTGAAGGGAAATGTCACCCGAATGCTAAAATTTCCTATTTTTTCTTGATAGTAAGTGTTACCGTATTGGGGTGACATTTACAACCTGTCTTAACCACATCATGTCAAAGCTGATCATTTTTCCTTTTGCTGCTGCCTCCATTTCAGAATTCTGATACTAATTTCTTCAAATGATCATCTTTAATTGTTCTGTTTGTATTGTATTTCACTTTCCCAGATTCTTTCTGTACTTTTCCTGGAACTGGTAGTTGCATAGGAGATGGGCAATGTAAAATCACCTCAAGTATCGTACTGATAGCTTCTTGAAAACAAAAACTGTAATTGCTAAATGTTGTGGTGTCTGTGCTTGTTACAACATCATCAGATTGTCCAGTAAAATAGACTTAGCGGCAGAATTAGTGTGGAACATTTCTCACTGAGCAGATCTGTACCTGTTTCTGCCTTTCCATTTCATATTACAGACAATTGTTACCTGAACAGTAGCATTTTCTATTTTATTGCTGTGCTAAGTGCTACCATGTTTGGGCAATGGATTTCTGGCTCCTCGCGTGCAATCGGAACTCTTGACAACTGGCCCGTCACGTGGGAAGGCGAACATTAATCTTCTCACATTTCTTCCCAATGCAAACTGTATTTCAGAAATACTTTTGGAAAGGATTCTTTCTTTCAGGACACTGCTCGTAGCTCCATGCAGCCTCTGCAGTCTAAAGACACCACAACGATAGTGCGAATACATTCTTCACATCAAAGTCCTATTTGTGCTTCCTTGTTGCGGCAACTCTTGATTGCACTCGCCAAGATATCCCTTGAGATATAAGGTATAACTCATGCCTTACCTTTGGCAATGCTCTTATTAATCTGAGAAGAGTTGATTCGAGGTTTATTAACAGACAGCACTCCGTACGACCTTGCTTCAAATAGTTGAGGAGGCTGTTCATGTGTACCAACTTCTCTCTTATTCTGAGAACATGTACTTCAATGCTGTAACGAAACATTGTGTGGAAATGTCACCCTAATGCTAACATTTCCTTTTGTTTCTTTGTCGTACATGCTACTGAATTGGGGTGACATTTACTCCCTCATGGAACCACTGTGTGTCAAACCTGTTCATTTTTCCCATTCGTCCTGCCACCATTTAGGAATTTGGACTCGAATGTCTTCAAGTGCTCATCTCTAACTGTTCTGTCTCGACTGTATTTCACTTTCGCAGACTCTTTCTATACTTTTACTCGAACTGGTAGTTTCACAGGAGATTGGCAATGTAAAGTCACCTCAACAGTGGTACTGGTAGCTTCTTGAAAACAAAAGCTAAGTGCTACCTGTTGTGGTGTCATTGCTTGTTGTAACACCATCAGACTGTCCAGTTCACAGTATCTTGCAATGTTGAGTATGCCAGGGAAATGTATCTCTAACAGTAGCATCCCCTACTCGATATATGTGCAAGTATCTTCATTTTGGCGTGATATATATCTTAATGATGGAACTTTTATTGAATCTCAGTGTTTCAAAATTACCGTAGCTACCAAATTCTTGCAGATTTTTTCAGTATCAGCGTGCATCAGGTTTGAGATGCACCAGCTCAGATTAACATAAGAGATCAACTAAATTTCTGACAACATGAGTACAAAAGGCAACCATTGTTACCTATTCAATGACACAGTAATGAGGTGTGAATTGCAAAGGTGAAATGTAGGGACATGAAAAAATATAAAGACTATGCTTTGCATGCAACAGATGTCCAACAACCTGAAATGGAGACTGGAGTGAACAGTACAGACAGAAATGTGCAGCAGATCTAAGTTTGTAAGTGTAGGATCTTTGCTTTGTAACATTTTAAAGTTTCCACGAGATGTCGTCAGTAAAGTAGCTTTAGTTGCTCAATTAGTGTGGAACATTTCTCAGTGAGCAGATCTCTACCTGTTTCTGCTTTGCCATTTCACTTTACAGACAATTGTCACCTGAACAGTAGCATTTTCTATTTTATTGCTGTGGTAAGTGCTACCATGTTTGGGCGACGGATTTCTGGCTCCTCACGTGCAATCGGAACTCTTGACAACTGGCTCGTCACGTTGGAAGGCTAAATGACGACGCGAACAGTACTCATGTCACATTTCTTCCCAATGCAAACTCTATTTCAGAAATACTTTGGGGAAGGATTCTTTCTTTCACGATAACACTGATAGCTCCATGCAGCCTCCGCAGTCAAAAGACAACACAATGAAAGTGCGAATACATTCATACCATTAAAATCGTATTGGTGCTGCCTTGTTGTGGTGACTCTTGACTGCAGTCACCAAGATATCCCTTGAGATATACAGTTTCACTCATGTTATCCTTTGGCAATGCTTTTATTAATCTGAGAATATTTCACTCGAGATTCATTCACAGATAGCCCTTCATAAGACCTTGCTTCAAATAGTTGAGGAGGCTGCTCGATTGTACCAACTTCTCTTATTCTCAACTCATGTCCTTTAACCCTGCAACAAAATATTGAAGGGAAATGTCACCCGAATGCTAAAATTTCCTATTTTTTCTTGATAGTAAGTGTTACCGTATTGGGGTGACATTTACAACCTGTCTTAACCACATCATGTCAAAGCTGATCATTTTTCCCTTTGCTGCTGCCTCCATTTCAGAATTCTGATACTAATTTCTTCAAATGATCATCTTTAATTGTTCTGTTTGTATTGTATTTCACTTTCCCAGATTCTTTCTGTACTTTTCCTGGAACTGGTAGTTGCATAGGAGATGGGCAATGTAAAATCACCTCAAGTATCGTACTGATAGCTTCTTGAAAACAAAAACTGTAATTGCTAAATGTTGTGGTGTCTGTGCTTGTTACAACATCATCAGATTGTCCAGTAAAATAGACTTAGCGGCAGAATTAGTGTGGAACATTTCTCACTGAGCAGATCTGTACCTGTTTCTGCCTTTCCATTTCATATTACAGACAATTGTTACCTGAACAGTAGCATTTTCTATTTTATTGCTGTGCTAAGTGCTACCATGTTTGGGCAATGGATTTCTGGCTCCTCGCGTGCAATCGGAACTCTTGACAACTGGCCCGTCACGTGGGAAGGCGAACATTAATCTTCTCACATTTCTTCCCAATGCAAACTGTATTTCAGAAATACTTTTGGAAAGGATTCTTTCTTTCAGGACACTGCTCGTAGCTCCATGCAGCCTCTGCAGTCTAAAGACACCACAACGATAGTGCGAATACATTCTTCACATCAAAGTCCTATTTGTGCTTCCTTGTTGCGGCAACTCTTGATTGCACTCGCCAAGATATCCCTTGAGATATAAGGTATAACTCATGCCTTACCTTTGGCAATGCTCTTATTAATCTGAGAAGAGTTGATTCGAGGTTTATTAACAGACAGCACTCCGTACGACCTAGCTTCAAATAGTTGAGGAGGCTGTTCATGTGTACCAACTTCTCTCTTATTCTGAGAACATGTACTTCAACGCTGTAACGAAACATTGTGTGGAAATGTCACCCTAATGCTAACATTTCCTTTTGTTTCTTTGTCGTACATGCTACTGAATTGGGGTGACATTTACTCCCTCATGGAACTACTGTGTGTCAAACCTGTTCATTTTTCCCATTCGTCCTGCCACCATTTAGGAATTTGGACTCGAATGTCTTCAAGTGCTCATCTCTAACTGTTCTGTCTCGACTGTATTTCACTTTCGCAGACTCTTTCTATACTTTTACTCGAACTGGTAGTTTCACAGGAGATTGGCAATGTAAAGTCACCTCAACAGTGGTACTGGTAGCTTCTTGAAAACAAAAACTAAGTGCTACCTGTTGTGGTGTCATTGCTTGTTGTAACACCATCAGACTGTCCAGTTCACAGTATCTTGCAATGTTGAGTATGCCAGGGAAATGTATCTCTAACAGTAGCATCCCCTACTCGATATATGTGCAAGTATCTTCATTTTGGCGTGATATATATCTTAATGATGGAACTTTTATTGAATCTCAGTGTTTCAAAATTACCGTAGCTACCAAATTCTTGCAGATTTTTTCAGTATCAGCGTGCATCAGGTTGAGATGCACCAGCTCAGATTAACATAAGAGATCAACTAAATTTCTGACAACATGAGTACAAAAGGCAACCATTGTTACCTATTCAATGACACAGTAATGAGGTGTGAATTGCAAAGGTGAAATGTAGGGACATGAAAAAATATAAAGGCTATGCTTTGCATGCAACAGATGTCCAACAACCTGAAATGGAGACTGGAGTGAACAGTACAGACAGAAATGTGCAGCAGATCTAAGTTTGTAAGTGTAGGATCTTTGCTTTGTAACATTTTAAAGTTTCCACGAGATGTCGTCAGTAAAGTAGCTTTAGTTGCTCAATTAGTGTGGAACATTTCTCAGTGAGCAGATCTCTACCTGTTTCTGCTTTGCCATTTCACTTTACAGACAATTGTCACCTGAACAGTAGCATTTTCTATTTTATTGCTGTGGTAAGTGCTACCATGTTTGGGCGACGGATTTCTGGCTCCTCACGTGCAATCGGAACTCTTGACAACTGGCTCGTCACGTTGGAAGGATAAATGACGACGCGAACAGTACTCATGTCACATTTCTTCCCAATGCAAACTCTATTTCAGAAATACTTTGGGGAAGGATTCTTTCTTTCACGATAACGCTGGTAGCTCCATGCAGCCTCTGCAGTCAAAAGACAACACAATGAATGTGCGAATACATTCATACCATTAAAATCGTATTGGTGCTGCCTTGTTGTGGTGACTCTTGACTGCAGTCGCCAAGATATCCCTTGAGATATACGGTTTCACTCATGTTATCCTTTGGCAATGCTTTTATTAATCTGAGAATATTTCACTCGAGATTCATTCACAGATAGCCCTTCATAAGACCTTGCTTCAAATAGTTGAGGAGGCTGCTCGATTGTACCAACTTCTCTTATTCTCAACTCATGTCCTTTAACCCTGCAACAAAATATTGAAGGGAAATGTCACCCGAATGCTAAAATTTCCTATTTTTTCTTGATAGTAAGTGTTACCGTATTGGGGTGACATTTACAACCTGTCTTAACCACATCATGTCAAAGCTGATCATTTTTCCCTTTGCTGCTGCCTCCATTTCGGAATTCTGATACTAATTTCTTCAAATGATCATCTTTAATTGTTCTGTTTGTATTGTATTTCACTTTCCCAGATTCTTTCTGTACTTTTCCTGGAACTGGTAGTTGCATAGGAGATGGGCAATGTAAAATCACCTCAAGTATCGTACTGATAGCTTCTTGAAAACAAAAACTGTAATTGCTAAATGTTGTGGTGTCTGTGCTTGTTACAACATCATCAGATTGTCCAGTAAAATAGACTTAGCGGCAGAATTAGTGTGGAACATTTCTCACTGAGCAGATCTGTACCTGTTTCTGCCTTTCCATTTCATATTACAGACAATTGTTACCTGAACAGTAGCATTTTCTATTTTATTGCTGTGCTAAGTGCTACCATGTTTGGGCAATGGATTTCTGGCTCCTCGCGTGCAATCGGAACTCTTGACAACTGGCCCGTCACGTGGGAAGGCGAACATTAATCTTCTCACATTTCTTCCCAATGCAAACTGTATTTCAGAAATACTTTTGGAAAGGATTCTTTCTTTCAGGACACTGCTCGTAGCTCCATGCAGCCTCTGCAGTCTAAAGACACCACAACGATAGTGCGAATACATTCTTCACATCAAAGTCCTATTTGTGCTTCCTTGTTGCGGCAACTCTTGATTGCACTCGCCAAGATATCCCTTGAGATATAAGGTATAACTCATGCCTTACCTTTGGCAATGCTCTTATTAATCTGAGAAGAGTTGATTCGAGGTTTATTAACAGACAGCACTCCGTACGACCTAGCTTCAAATAGTTGAGGAGGCTGTTCATGTGTACCAACTTCTCTCTTATTCTGAGAACATGTACTTCAACGCTGTAACGAAACATTGTGTGGAAATGTCACCCTAATGCTAACATTTCCTTTTGTTTCTTTGTCGTACATGCTACTGAATTGGGGTGACATTTACTCCCTCATGGAACTACTGTGTGTCAAACCTGTTCATTTTTCCCATTCGTCCTGCCACCATTTAGGAATTTGGACTCGAATGTCTTCAAGTGCTCATCTCTAACTGTTCTGTCTCGACTGTATTTCACTTTCGCAGACTCTTTCTATACTTTTACTCGAACTGGTAGTTTCACAGGAGATTGGCAATGTAAAGTCACCTCAACAGTGGTACTGGTAGCTTCTTGAAAACAAAAACTAAGTGCTACCTGTTGTGGTGTCATTGCTTGTTGTAACACCATCAGACTGTCCAGTTCACAGTATCTTGCAATGTTGAGTATGCCAGGGAAATGTATCTCTAACAGTAGCATCCCCTACTCGATATATGTGCAAGTATCTTCATTTTGGCGTGATATATATCTTAATGATGGAACTTTTATTGAATCTCAGTGTTTCAAAATTACCGTAGCTACCAAATTCTTGCAGATTTTTTCAGTATCAGCGTGCATCAGGTTGAGATGCACCAGCTCAGATTAACATAAGAGATCAACTAAATTTCTGACAACATGAGTACAAAAGGCAACCATTGTTACCTATTCAATGACACAGTAATGAGGTGTGAATTGCAAAGGTGAAATGTAGGGACATGAAAAAATATAAAGGCTATGCTTTGCATGCAACAGATGTCCAACAACCTGAAATGGAGACTGGAGTGAACAGTACAGACAGAAATGTGCAGCAGATCTAAGTTTGTAAGTGTAGGATCTTTGCTTTGTAACATTTTAAAGTTTCCACGAGATGTCGTCAGTAAAGTAGCTTTAGTTGCTCAATTAGTGTGGAACATTTCTCAGTGAGCAGATCTCTACCTGTTTCTGCTTTGCCATTTCACTTTACAGACAATTGTCACCTGAACAGTAGCATTTTCTATTTTATTGCTGTGGTAAGTGCTACCATGTTTGGGCGACGGATTTCTGGCTCCTCACGTGCAATCGGAACTCTTGACAACTGGCTCGTCACGTTGGAAGGATAAATGACGACGCGAACAGTACTCATGTCACATTTCTTCCCAATGCAAACTCTATTTCAGAAATACTTTGGGGAAGGATTCTTTCTTTCACGATAACGCTGGTAGCTCCATGCAGCCTCTGCAGTCAAAAGACAACACAATGAATGTGCGAATACATTCATACCATTAAAATCGTATTGGTGCTGCCTTGTTGTGGTGACTCTTGACTGCAGTCGCCAAGATATCCCTTGAGATATACGGTTTCACTCATGTTATCCTTTGGCAATGCTTTTATTAATCTGAGAATATTTCACTCGAGATTCATTCACAGATAGCCCTTCATAAGACCTTGCTTCAAATAGTTGAGGAGGCTGCTCGATTGTACCAACTTCTCTTATTCTCAACTCATGTCCTTTAACCCTGCAACAAAATATTGAAGGGAAATGTCACCCGAATGCTAAAATTTCCTATTTTTTCTTGATAGTAAGTGTTACCGTATTGGGGTGACATTTACAACCTGTCTTAACCACATCATGTCAAAGCTGATCATTTTTCCCTTTGCTGCTGCCTCCATTTCGGAATTCTGATACTAATTTCTTCAAATGATCATCTTTAATTGTTCTGTTTGTATTGTATTTCACTTTCCCAGATTCTTTCTGTACTTTTCCTGGAACTGGTAGTTGCATAGGAGATGGGCAATGTAAAATCACCTCAAGTATCGTACTGATAGCTTCTTGAAAACAAAAACTGTAATTGCTAAATGTTGTGGTGTCTGTGCTTGTTACAACATCATCAGATTGTCCAGTAAAATAGACTTAGCGGCAGAATTAGTGTGGAACATTTCTCACTGAGCAGATCTGTACCTGTTTCTGCCTTTCCATTTCATATTACAGACAATTGTTACCTGAACAGTAGCATTTTCTATTTTATTGCTGTGCTAAGTGCTACCATGTTTGGGCAATGGATTTCTGGCTCCTCGCGTGCAATCGGAACTCTTGACAACTGGCCCGTCACGTGGGAAGGCGAACATTAATCTTCTCACATTTCTTCCCAATGCAAACTGTATTTCAGAAATACTTTTGGAAAGGATTCTTTCTTTCAGGACACTGCTCGTAGCTCCATGCAGCCTCTGCAGTCTAAAGACACCACAACGATAGTGCGAATACATTCTTCACATCAAAGTCCTATTTGTGCTTCCTTGTTGCGGCAACTCTTGATTGCACTCGCCAAGATATCCCTTGAGATATAAGGTATAACTCATGCCTTACCTTTGGCAATGCTCTTATTAATCTGAGAAGAGTTGATTCGAGGTTTATTAACAGACAGCACTCCGTACGACCTTGCTTCAAATAGTTGAGGAGGCTGTTCATGTGTACCAACTTCTCTCTTATTCTGAGAACATGTACTTCAATGCTGTAACGAAACATTGTGTGGAAATGTCACCCTAATGCTAACATTTCCTTTTGTTTCTTTGTCGTACATGCTACTGAATTGGGGTGACATTTACTCCCTCATGGAACCACTGTGTGTCAAACCTGTTCATTTTTCCCATTCGTCCTGCCACCATTTAGGAATTTGGACTCGAATGTCTTCAAGTGCTCATCTCTAACTGTTCTGTCTCGACTGTATTTCACTTTCGCAGACTCTTTCTATACTTTTACTCGAACTGGTAGTTTCACAGGAGATTGGCAATGTAAAGTCACCTCAACAGTGGTACTGGTAGCTTCTTGAAAACAAAAACTAAGTGCTACCTGTTGTGGTGTCATTGCTTGTTGTAACACCATCAGACTGTCCAGTTCACAGTATCTTGCAATGTTGAGTATGCCAGGGAAATGTATCTCTAACAGTAGCATCCCCTACTCGATATATGTGCAAGTATCTTCATTTTGGCGTGATATATATCTTAATGATGGAACTTTTATTGAATCTCAGTGTTTCAAAATTACCGTAGCTACCAAATTCTTGCAGATTTTTTCAGTATCAGCGTGCATCAGGTTGAGATGCACCAGCTCAGATTAACATAAGAGATCAACTAAATTTCTGACAACATGAGTACAAAAGGCAACCATTGTTACCTATTCAATGACACAGTAATGAGGTGTGAATTGCAAAGGTGAAATGTAGGGACATGAAAAAATATAAAGGCTATGCTTTGCATGCAACAGATGTCCAACAACCTGAAATGGAGACTGGAGTGAGCAGTACAGACAGAAATGTGCAGCAGATCTAAGTTTGTAAGTATAGGATCTTTGCTTTGTAACAATTTAAAGTTTCCACGAGATGTCGTCAGTAAAGTAGCTTTAGTTGCTCAATTAGTGTGGAACATTTCTCAATGAGCAGATCTCTACCAGTTTCTGCTCTGCCATTTCACTTTACAGACAATTGTCACCTGAACAGCAGCATTTTCTATTTTATTGCTGTGGTAAGTGCTACCATGTTTGGGCGACGGATTTCTGGCTCCTCACGTGCAATCGGAACTCTTGACAACTGGCTCGTCACGTTGGAAGGCTAAATGACGACGCGAACAGTACTCATGTCACATTTCTTCCCAATGCAAACTCTATTTCAGAAATACTTTGGGGAAGGATTCTTTCTTTCACGATAACGCTGGTAGCTCCATGCAGCCTCTGCAGTCAAAAGACAACACAATGAAAGTGCGAATACATTCATACCATTAAAATCGTATTGGTGCTGCCTTGTTGTGGTGACTCTTGACTGCAGTCACCAAGATATCCCTTGAGATATACAGTTTCACTCATGTTATCCTTTGGCAATGCTTTTATTAATCTGAGAATATTTCACTCGAGATTCATTCACAGATAGCCCTTCATAAGACCTTGCTTCAAATAGTTGAGGAGGCTGCTCGATTGTACCAACTTCTCTTATTCTCAACTCATGTCCTTTAACCCTGCAACAAAATATTGAAGGGAAATGTCACCCGAATGCTAAAATTTCCTATTTTTTCTTGATAGTAAGTGTTACCGTATTGGGGTGACATTTACAACCTGTCTTAACCACATCATGTCAAAGCTGATCATTTTTCCCTTTGCTGCTGCCTCCATTTCGGAATTCTGATACTAATTTCTTCAAATGATCATCTTTAATTGTTCTGTTTGTATTGTATTTCACTTTCCCAGATTCTTTCTGTACTTTTCCTGGAACTGGTAGTTGCATAGGAGATGGGCAATGTAAAATCACCTCAAGTATCGTACTGATAGCTTCTTGAAAACAAAAACTGTAATTGCTAAATGTTGTGGTGTCTGTGCTTGTTACAACATCATCAGATTGTCCAGTAAAATAGACTTAGCGGCAGAATTAGTGTGGAACATTTCTCACTGAGCAGATCTGTACCTGTTTCTGCCTTTCCATTTCATATTACAGACAATTGTTACCTGAACAGTAGCATTTTCTATTTTATTGCTGTGCTAAGTGCTACCATGTTTGGGCAATGGATTTCTGGCTCCTCGCGTGCAATCGGAACTCTTGACAACTGGCCCGTCACGTGGGAAGGCGAACATTAATCTTCTCACATTTCTTCCCAATGCAAACTGTATTTCAGAAATACTTTTGGAAAGGATTCTTTCTTTCAGGACACTGCTCGTAGCTCCATGCAGCCTCTGCAGTCTAAAGACACCACAACGATAGTGCGAATACATTCTTCACATCAAAGTCCTATTTGTGCTTCCTTGTTGCGGCAACTCTTGATTGCACTCGCCAAGATATCCCTTGAGATATAAGGTATAACTCATGCCTTACCTTTGGCAATGCTCTTATTAATCTGAGAAGAGTTGATTCGAGGTTTATTAACAGACAGCACTCCGTACGACCTTGCTTCAAATAGTTGAGGAGGCTGTTCATGTGTACCAACTTCTCTCTTATTCTGAGAACATGTACTTCAATGCTGTAACGAAACATTGTGTGGAAATGTCACCCTAATGCTAACATTTCCTTTTGTTTCTTTGTCGTACATGCTACTGAATTGGGGTGACATTTACTCCCTCATGGAACCACTGTGTGTCAAACCTGTTCATTTTTCCCATTCGTCCTGCCACCATTTAGGAATTTGGACTCGAATGTCTTCAAGTGCTCATCTCTAACTGTTCTGTCTCGACTGTATTTCACTTTCGCAGACTCTTTCTATACTTTTACTCGAACTGGTAGTTTCACAGGAGATTGGCAATGTAAAGTCACCTCAACAGTGGTACTGGTAGCTTCTTGAAAACAAAAGCTAAGTGCTACCTGTTGTGGTGTCATTGCTTGTTGTAACACCATCAGACTGTCCAGTTCACAGTATCTTGCAATGTTGAGTATGCCAGGGAAATGTATCTCTAACAGTAGCATCCCCTACTCGATATATGTGCAAGTATCTTCATTTTGGCGTGATATATATCTTAATGATGGAACTTTTATTGAATCTCAGTGTTTCAAAATTACCGTAGCTACCAAATTCTTGCAGATTTTTTCAGTATCAGCGTGCATCAGGTTTGAGATGCACCAGCTCAGATTAACATAAGAGATCAACTAAATTTCTGACAACATGAGTACAAAAGGCAACCATTGTTACCTATTCAATGACACAGTAATGAGGTGTGAATTGCAAAGGTGAAATGTAGGGACATGAAAAAATATAAAGACTATGCTTTGCATGCAACAGATGTCCAACAACCTGAAATGGAGACTGGAGTGAACAGTACAGACAGAAATGTGCAGCAGATCTAAGTTTGTAAGTATAGGATCTTTGCTTTGTAACATTTTAAAGTTTCCACGAGATGTCGTCAGTAAAGTAGCTTTAGTTGCTCAATTAGTGTGGAACATTTCTCAGTGAGCAGATCTCTACCTGTTTCTGCTTTGCCATTTCACTTTACAGACAATTGTCACCTGAACAGTAGCATTTTCTATTTTATTGCTGTGGTAAGTGCTACCATGTTTGGGCGACGGATTTCTGGCTCCTCACGTGCAATCGGAACTCTTGACAACTGGCTCGTCACGTTGGAAGGCTAAATGACGACGCGAACAGTACTCATGTCACATTTCTTCCCAATGCAAACTCTATTTCAGAAATACTTTGGGGAAGGATTCTTTCTTTCACGATAACACTGATAGCTCCATGCAGCCTCCGCAGTCAAAAGACAACACAATGAAAGTGCGAATACATTCATACCATTAAAATCGTATTGGTGCTGCCTTGTTGTGGTGACTCTTGACTGCAGTCACCAAGATATCCCTTGAGATATACAGTTTCACTCATGTTATCCTTTGGCAATGCTTTTATTAATCTGAGAATATTTCACTCGAGATTCATTCACAGATAGCCCTTCATAAGACCTTGCTTCAAATAGTTGAGGAGGCTGCTCGATTGTACCAACTTCTCTTATTCTCAACTCATGTCCTTTAACCCTGCAACAAAATATTGAAGGGAAATGTCACCCGAATGCTAAAATTTCCTATTTTTTCTTGATAGTAAGTGTTACCGTATTGGGGTGACATTTACAACCTGTCTTAACCACATCATGTCAAAGCTGATCATTTTTCCCTTTGCTGCTGCCTCCATTTCAGAATTCTGATACTAATTTCTTCAAATGATCATCTTTAATTGTTCTGTTTGTATTGTATTTCACTTTCCCAGATTCTTTCTGTACTTTTCCTGGAACTGGTAGTTGCATAGGAGATGGGCAATGTAAAATCACCTCAAGTATCGTACTGATAGCTTCTTGAAAACAAAAACTGTAATTGCTAAATGTTGTGGTGTCTGTGCTTGTTACAACATCATCAGATTGTCCAGTAAAATAGACTTAGCGGCAGAATTAGTGTGGAACATTTCTCACTGAGCAGATCTGTACCTGTTTCTGCCTTTCCATTTCATATTACAGACAATTGTTACCTGAACAGTAGCATTTTCTATTTTATTGCTGTGCTAAGTGCTACCATGTTTGGGCAATGGATTTCTGGCTCCTCGCGTGCAATCGGAACTCTTGACAACTGGCCCGTCACGTGGGAAGGCGAACATTAATCTTCTCACATTTCTTCCCAATGCAAACTGTATTTCAGAAATACTTTTGGAAAGGATTCTTTCTTTCAGGACACTGCTCGTAGCTCCATGCAGCCTCTGCAGTCTAAAGACACCACAACGATAGTGCGAATACATTCTTCACATCAAAGTCCTATTTGTGCTTCCTTGTTGCGGCAACTCTTGATTGCACTCGCCAAGATATCCCTTGAGATATAAGGTATAACTCATGCCTTACCTTTGGCAATGCTCTTATTAATCTGAGAAGAGTTGATTCGAGGTTTATTAACAGACAGCACTCCGTACGACCTAGCTTCAAATAGTTGAGGAGGCTGTTCATGTGTACCAACTTCTCTCTTATTCTGAGAACATGTACTTCAACGCTGTAACGAAACATTGTGTGGAAATGTCACCCTAATGCTAACATTTCCTTTTGTTTCTTTGTCGTACATGCTACTGAATTGGGGTGACATTTACTCCCTCATGGAACTACTGTGTGTCAAACCTGTTCATTTTTCCCATTCGTCCTGCCACCATTTAGGAATTTGGACTCGAATGTCTTCAAGTGCTCATCTCTAACTGTTCTGTCTCGACTGTATTTCACTTTCGCAGACTCTTTCTATACTTTTACTCGAACTGGTAGTTTCACAGGAGATTGGCAATGTAAAGTCACCTCAACAGTGGTACTGGTAGCTTCTTGAAAACAAAAACTAAGTGCTACCTGTTGTGGTGTCATTGCTTGTTGTAACACCATCAGACTGTCCAGTTCACAGTATCTTGCAATGTTGAGTATGCCAGGGAAATGTATCTCTAACAGTAGCATCCCCTACTCGATATATGTGCAAGTATCTTCATTTTGGCGTGATATATATCTTAATGATGGAACTTTTATTGAATCTCAGTGTTTCAAAATTACCGTAGCTACCAAATTCTTGCAGATTTTTTCAGTATCAGCGTGCATCAGGTTGAGATGCACCAGCTCAGATTAACATAAGAGATCAACTAAATTTCTGACAACATGAGTACAAAAGGCAACCATTGTTACCTATTCAATGACACAGTAATGAGGTGTGAATTGCAAAGGTGAAATGTAGGGACATGAAAAAATATAAAGGCTATGCTTTGCATGCAACAGATGTCCAACAACCTGAAATGGAGACTGGAGTGAGCAGTACAGACAGAAATGTGCAGCAGATCTAAGTTTGTAAGTATAGGATCTTTGCTTTGTAACAATTTAAAGTTTCCACGAGATGTCGTCAGTAAAGTAGCTTTAGTTGCTCAATTAGTGTGGAACATTTCTCAATGAGCAGATCTCTACCTGTTTCTGCTTTGCCATTTCACTTTACAGACAATTGTCACCTGAACAGTAGCATTTTTTATTTTATTGCTGTGGTAAGTGCTACCATGTTTGGGCGACGGATTTCTGGCTCCTCACGTGCAATCGGAACTCTTGACAACTGGCTCGTCACGTTGGAAGGCTAAATGACGACGCGAACAGTACTCATGTCACATTTCTTCCCAATGCAAACTCTATTTCAGAAATACTTTGGGGAAGGATTCTTTCTTTCACGATAACGCTGGTAGCTCCATGCAGCCTCTGCAGTCAAAAGACAACACAATGAATGTGCGAATACATTCATACCATTAAAATCGTATTGGTGCTGCCTTGTTGTGGTGACTCTTGACTGCAGTCGCCAAGATATCCCTTGAGATATACGGTTTCACTCATGTTATCCTTTGGCAATGCTTTTATTAATCTGAGAATATTTCACTCGAGATTCATTCACAGATAGCCCTTCATAAGACCTTGCTTCAAATAGTTGAGGAGGCTGCTCGATTGTACCAACTTCTCTTATTCTCAACTCATGTCCTTTAACCCTGCAACAAAATATTGAAGGGAAATGTCACCCGAATGCTAAAATTTCCTATTTTTTCTTGATAGTAAGTGTTACCGTATTGGGGTGACATTTACAACCTGTCTTAACCACATCATGTCAAAGCTGATCATTTTTCCCTTTGCTGCTGCCTCCATTTCGGAATTCTGATACTAATTTCTTCAAATGATCATCTTTAATTGTTCTGTTTGTATTGTATTTCACTTTCCCAGATTCTTTCTGTACTTTTCCTGGAACTGGTAGTTGCATAGGAGATGGGCAATGTAAAATCACCTCAAGTATCGTACTGATAGCTTCTTGAAAACAAAAACTGTAATTGCTAAATGTTGTGGTGTCTGTGCTTGTTACAACATCATCAGATTGTCCAGTAAAATAGACTTAGCGGCAGAATTAGTGTGGAACATTTCTCACTGAGCAGATCTGTACCTGTTTCTGCCTTTCCATTTCATATTACAGACAATTGTTACCTGAACAGTAGCATTTTCTATTTTATTGCTGTGCTAAGTGCTACCATGTTTGGGCAATGGATTTCTGGCTCCTCGCGTGCAATCGGAACTCTTGACAACTGGCCCGTCACGTGGGAAGGCGAACATTAATCTTCTCACATTTCTTCCCAATGCAAACTGTATTTCAGAAATACTTTTGGAAAGGATTCTTTCTTTCAGGACACTGCTCGTAGCTCCATGCAGCCTCTGCAGTCTAAAGACACCACAACGATAGTGCGAATACATTCTTCACATCAAAGTCCTATTTGTGCTTCCTTGTTGCGGCAACTCTTGATTGCACTCGCCAAGATATCCCTTGAGATATAAGGTATAACTCATGCCTTACCTTTGGCAATGCTCTTATTAATCTGAGAAGAGTTGATTCGAGGTTTATTAACAGACAGCACTCCGTACGACCTTGCTTCAAATAGTTGAGGAGGCTGTTCATGTGTACCAACTTCTCTCTTATTCTGAGAACATGTACTTCAATGCTGTAACGAAACATTGTGTGGAAATGTCACCCTAATGCTAACATTTCCTTTTGTTTCTTTGTCGTACATGCTACTGAATTGGGGTGACATTTACTCCCTCATGGAACCACTGTGTGTCAAACCTGTTCATTTTTCCCATTCGTCCTGCCACCATTTAGGAATTTGGACTCGAATGTCTTCAAGTGCTCATCTCTAACTGTTCTGTCTCGACTGTATTTCACTTTCGCAGACTCTTTCTATACTTTTACTCGAACTGGTAGTTTCACAGGAGATTGGCAATGTAAAGTCACCTCAACAGTGGTACTGGTAGCTTCTTGAAAACAAAAGCTAAGTGCTACCTGTTGTGGTGTCATTGCTTGTTGTAACACCATCAGACTGTCCAGTTCACAGTATCTTGCAATGTTGAGTATGCCAGGGAAATGTATCTCTAACAGTAGCATCCCCTACTCGATATATGTGCAAGTATCTTCATTTTGGCGTGATATATATCTTAATGATGGAACTTTTATTGAATCTCAGTGTTTCAAAATTACCGTAGCTACCAAATTCTTGCAGATTTTTTCAGTATCAGCGTGCATCAGGTTTGAGATGCACCAGCTCAGATTAACATAAGAGATCAACTAAATTTCTGACAACATGAGTACAAAAGGCAACCATTGTTACCTATTCAATGACACAGTAATGAGGTGTGAATTGCAAAGGTGAAATGTAGGGACATGAAAAAATATAAAGACTATGCTTTGCATGCAACAGATGTCCAACAACCTGAAATGGAGACTGGAGTGAACAGTACAGACAGAAATGTGCAGCAGATCTAAGTTTGTAAGTGTAGGATCTTTGCTTTGTAACATTTTAAAGTTTCCACGAGATGTCGTCAGTAAAGTAGCTTTAGTTGCTCAATTAGTGTGGAACATTTCTCAGTGAGCAGATCTCTACCTGTTTCTGCTTTGCCATTTCACTTTACAGACAATTGTCACCTGAACAGTAGCATTTTCTATTTTATTGCTGTGGTAAGTGCTACCATGTTTGGGCGACGGATTTCTGGCTCCTCACGTGCAATCGGAACTCTTGACAACTGGCTCGTCACGTTGGAAGGCTAAATGACGACGCGAACAGTACTCATGTCACATTTCTTCCCAATGCAAACTCTATTTCAGAAATACTTTGGGGAAGGATTCTTTCTTTCACGATAACACTGATAGCTCCATGCAGCCTCCGCAGTCAAAAGACAACACAATGAAAGTGCGAATACATTCATACCATTAAAATCGTATTGGTGCTGCCTTGTTGTGGTGACTCTTGACTGCAGTCACCAAGATATCCCTTGAGATATACAGTTTCACTCATGTTATCCTTTGGCAATGCTTTTATTAATCTGAGAATATTTCACTCGAGATTCATTCACAGATAGCCCTTCATAAGACCTTGCTTCAAATAGTTGAGGAGGCTGCTCGATTGTACCAACTTCTCTTATTCTCAACTCATGTCCTTTAACCCTGCAACAAAATATTGAAGGGAAATGTCACCCGAATGCTAAAATTTCCTATTTTTTCTTGATAGTAAGTGTTACCGTATTGGGGTGACATTTACAACCTGTCTTAACCACATCATGTCAAAGCTGATCATTTTTCCCTTTGCTGCTGCCTCCATTTCGGAATTCTGATACTAATTTCTTCAAATGATCATCTTTAATTGTTCTGTTTGTATTGTATTTCACTTTCCCAGATTCTTTCTGTACTTTTCCTGGAACTGGT
Source organism: Pristiophorus japonicus (assembly GCF_044704955.1). NCBI lineage: Eukaryota > Metazoa > Chordata > Chondrichthyes > Pristiophoridae > Pristiophorus > Pristiophorus japonicus. Next base: position 221,068,783 of record NC_091978.1, read on the forward strand.
AGTTGCATAGGAGATGGGCAATGTAAAATCACCTCAAGTATCGTACTGATAGCTTCTTGAAAACAAAAACTGTAATTGCTAAATGTTGTGGTGTCTGTGCTTGTTACAACATCATCAGATTGTCCAGTAAAATAGACTTAGCGGCAGAATTAGTGTGGAACATTTCTCACTGAGCAGATCTGTACCTGTTTCTGCCTTTCCATTTCATATTACAGACAATTGTTACCTGAACAGTAGCATTTTCTATTTTATTGCTGTGCTAAGTGCTACCATGTTTGGGCAATGGATTTCTGGCTCCTCGCGTGCAATCGGAACTCTTGACAACTGGCCCGTCACGTGGGAAGGCGAACATTAATCTTCTCACATTTCTTCCCAATGCAAACTGTATTTCAGAAATACTTTTGGAAAGGATTCTTTCTTTCAGGACACTGCTCGTAGCTCCATGCAGCCTCTGCAGTCTAAAGACACCACAACGATAGTGCGAATACATTCTTCACATCAAAGTCCTATTTGTGCTTCCTTGTTGCGGCAACTCTTGATTGCACTCGCCAAGATATCCCTTGAGATATAAGGTATAACTCATGCCTTACCTTTGGCAATGCTCTTATTAATCTGAGAAGAGTTGATTCGAGGTTTATTAACAGACAGCACTCCGTACGACCTAGCTTCAAATAGTTGAGGAGGCTGTTCATGTGTACCAACTTCTCTCTTATTCTGAGAACATGTACTTCAACGCTGTAACGAAACATTGTGTGGAAATGTCACCCTAATGCTAACATTTCCTTTTGTTTCTTTGTCGTACATGCTACTGAATTGGGGTGACATTTACTCCCTCATGGAACCACTGTTTGTCAAACCTGTTCATTTTTCCCATTCGTCCTGCCACCATTTAGGAATTTGGACTCGAATGTCTTCAAGTGCTCATCTCTAACTGTTCTGTCTCGACTGTATTTCACTTTCGCAGACTCTTTCTATACTTTTACTCGAACTGGTAGTTTCACAGGAGATTGGCAATGTAAAGTCACCTCAACAGTGGTACTGGTAGCTTCTTGAAAACAAAAACTAAGTGCTACCTGTTGTGGTGTCATTGCTTGTTGTAACACCATCAGACTGTCCAGTTCACAGTATCTTGCAATGTTGAGTATGCCAGGGAAATGTATCTCTAACAGTAGCATCCCCTACTCGATATATGTGCAAGTATCTTCATTTTGGCGTGATATATATCTTAATGATGGAACTTTTATTGAATCTCAGTGTTTCAAAATTACCGTAGCTACCAAATTCTTGCAGATTTTTTCAGTATCAGCGTGCATCAGGTTGAGATGCACCAGCTCAGATTAACATATGAGATCAACTAAATTTCTGACAACATGAGTACAAAAGGCAACCATTGTTACCTATTCAATGACACAGTAATGAGGTGTGAATTGCAAAGGTGAAATGTAGGGACATGAAAAAATATAAAGGCTATGCTTTGCATGCAACAGATGTCCAACAACCTGAAATGGAGACTGGAATGAACAGTACAGACAGAAATGTGCAGCAGATCTAAGTTTGTAAGTATAGGATCTTTGCTTTGTAACAATTTAAAGTTTCCACGAGATGTCGTCAGTAAAGTAGCTTTAGTTGCTCAATTAGTGTGGAACATTTCTCAATGAGCAGATCTCTACCTGTTTCTGCTTTGCCATTTCACTTTACAGACAATTGTCACCTGAACAGTAGCATTTTCTATTTTATTGCTGTGGTAAGTGCTACCATGTTTGGGCGACGGATTTCTGGCTCCTCACGTGCAATCGGAACTCTTGACAACTGGCTCGTCACGTTGGAAGGCTAAATGACGACGCGAACAGTACTCATGTCACATTTCTTCCCAATGCAAACTCTATTTCAGAAATACTTTGGGGAAGGATTCTTTCTTTCACGATAACGCTGGTAGCTCCATGCAGCCTCTGCAGTCAAAAGACAACACAATGAATGTGCGAATACATTCATACCATTAAAATCGTATTGGTGCTGCCTTGTTGTGGTGACTCTTGACTGCAGTCGCCAAGATATCCCTTGAGATATACGGTTTCACTCATGTTATCCTTTGGCAATGCTTTTATTAATCTGAGAATATTTCACTCGAGATTCATTCACAGATAGCCCTTCATAAGACCTTGCTTCAAATAGTTGAGGAGGCTGCTCGATTGTACCAACTTCTCTTATTCTCAACTCATGTCCTTTAACCCTGCAACAAAATATTGAAGGGAAATGTCACCCGAATGCTAAAATTTCCTATTTTTTCTTGATAGTAAGTGTTACCGTATTGGGGTGACATTTACAACCTGTCTTAACCACATCATGTCAAAGCTGATCATTTTTCCCTTTGCTGCTGCCTCCATTTCGGAATTCTGATACTAATTTCTTCAAATGATCATCTTTAATTGTTCTGTTTGTATTGTATTTCACTTTCCCAGATTCTTTCTGTACTTTTCCTGGAACTGGTAGTTGCATAGGAGATGGGCAATGTAAAATCACCTCAAGTATCGTACTGATAGCTTCTTGAAAACAAAAACTGTAATTGCTAAATGTTGTGGTGTCTGTGCTTGTTACAACATCATCAGATTGTCCAGTAAAATAGACTTAGCGGCAGAATTAGTGTGGAACATTTCTCACTGAGCAGATCTGTACCTGTTTCTGCCTTTCCATTTCATATTACAGACAATTGTTACCTGAACAGTAGCATTTTCTATTTTATTGCTGTGCTAAGTGCTACCATGTTTGGGCAATGGATTTCTGGCTCCTCGCGTGCAATCGGAACTCTTGACAACTGGCCCGTCACGTGGGAAGGCGAACATTAATCTTCTCACATTTCTTCCCAATGCAAACTGTATTTCAGAAATACTTTTGGAAAGGATTCTTTCTTTCAGGACACTGCTCGTAGCTCCATGCAGCCTCTGCAGTCTAAAGACACCACAACGATAGTGCGAATACATTCTTCACATCAAAGTCCTATTTGTGCTTCCTTGTTGCGGCAACTCTTGATTGCACTCGCCAAGATATCCCTTGAGATATAAGGTATAACTCATGCCTTACCTTTGGCAATGCTCTTATTAATCTGAGAAGAGTTGATTCGAGGTTTATTAACAGACAGCACTCCGTACGACCTAGCTTCAAATAGTTGAGGAGGCTGTTCATGTGTACCAACTTCTCTCTTATTCTGAGAACATGTACTTCAACGCTGTAACGAAACATTGTGTGGAAATGTCACCCTAATGCTAACATTTCCTTTTGTTTCTTTGTCGTACATGCTACTGAATTGGGGTGACATTTACTCCCTCATGGAACCACTGTGTGTCAAACCTGTTCATTTTTCCCATTCGTCCTGCCACCATTTAGGAATTTGGACTCGAATGTCTTCAAGTGCTCATCTCTAACTGTTCTGTCTCGACTGTATTTCACTTTCGCAGACTCTTTCTATACTTTTACTCGAACTGGTAGTTTCACAGGAGATTGGCAATGTAAAGTCACCTCAACAGTGGTACTGGTAGCTTCTTGAAAACAAAAACTAAGTGCTACCTGTTGTGGTGTCATTGCTTGTTGTAACACCATCAGACTGTCCAGTTCACAGTATCTTGCAATGTTGAGTATGCCAGGGAAATGTATCTCTAACAGTAGCATCCCCTACTCGATATATGTGCAAGTATCTTCATTTTGGCGTGATATATATCTTAATGATGGAACTTTTATTGAATCTCAGTGTTTCAAAATTACCGTAGCTACCAAATTCTTGCAGATTTTTTCAGTATCAGCGTGCATCAGGTTTGAGATGCACCAGCTCAGATTAACATAAGAGATCAACTAAATTTCTGACAACATGAGTACAAAAGGCAACCATTGTTACCTATTCAATGACACAGTAATGAGGTGTGAATTGCAAAGGTGAAATGTAGGGACATGAAAAAATATAAAGGCTATGCTTTGCATGCAACAGATGTCCAACAACCTGAAATGGAGACTGGAGTGAGCAGTACAGACAGAAATGTGCAGCAGATCTAAGTTTGTAAGTGTAGGATCTTTGCTTTGTAACAATTTAAAGTTTCCACGAGATGTCGTCAGTAAAGTAGCTTTAGTTGCTCAATTAGTGTGGAACATTTCTCAATGAGCAGATCTCTACCTGTTTCTGCTTTGCCATTTCACTTTACAGACAATTGTCACCTGAACAGCAGCATTTTCTATTTTATTGCTGTGGTAAGTGCTACCATGTTTGGGCGACGGATTTCTGGCTCCTCACGTGCAATCGGAACTCTTGACAACTGGCTCGTCACGTTGGAAGGCTAAATGACGACGCGAACAGTACTCATGTCACATTTCTTCCCAATGCAAACTCTATTTCAGAAATACTTTGGGGAAGGATTCTTTCTTTCACGATAACGCTGGTAGCTCCATGCAGCCTCTGCAGTCAAAAGACAACACAATGAAAGTGCGAATACATTCATACCATTAAAATCGTATTGGTGCTGCCTTGTTGTGGTGACTCTTGACTGCAGTCACCAAGATATCCCTTGAGATATACAGTTTCACTCATGTTATCCTTTGGCAATGCTTTTATTAATCTGAGAATATTTCACTCGAGATTCATTCACAGATAGCCCTTCATAAGACCTTGCTTCAAATAGTTGAGGAGGCTGCTCGATTGTACCAACTTCTCTTATTCTCAACTCATGTCCTTTAACCCTGCAACAAAATATTGAAGGGAAATGTCACCCGAATGCTAAAATTTCCTATTTTTTCTTGATAGTAAGTGTTACCGTATTGGGGTGACATTTACAACCTGTCTTAACCACATCATGTCAAAGCTGATCATTTTTCCCTTTGCTGCTGCCTCCATTTCGGAATTCTGATACTAATTTCTTCAAATGATCATCTTTAATTGTTCTGTTTGTATTGTATTTCACTTTCCCAGATTCTTTCTGTACTTTTCCTGGAACTGGTAGTTGCATAGGAGATGGGCAATGTAAAATCACCTCAAGTATCGTACTGATAGCTTCTTGAAAACAAAAACTGTAATTGCTAAATGTTGTGGTGTCTGTGCTTGTTACAACATCATCAGATTGTCCAGTAAAATAGACTTAGCGGCAGAATTAGTGTGGAACATTTCTCACTGAGCAGATCTGTACCTGTTTCTGCCTTTCCATTTCATATTACAGACAATTGTTACCTGAACAGTAGCATTTTCTATTTTATTGCTGTGCTAAGTGCTACCATGTTTGGGCAATGGATTTCTGGCTCCTCGCGTGCAATCGGAACTCTTGACAACTGGCCCGTCACGTGGGAAGGCGAACATTAATCTTCTCACATTTCTTCCCAATGCAAACTGTATTTCAGAAATACTTTTGAAAAGGATTCTTTCTTTCAGGACACTGCTCGTAGCTCCATGCAGCCTCTGCAGTCTAAAGACACCACAACGATAGTGCGAATACATTCTTCACATCAAAGTCCTATTTGTGCTTCCTTGTTGCGGCAACTCTTGATTGCACTCGCCAAGATATCCCTTGAGATATAAGGTATAACTCATGCCTTACCTTTGGCAATGCTCTTATTAATCTGAGAAGAGTTGATTCGAGGTTTATTAACAGACAGCACTCCGTACGACCTAGCTTCAAATAGTTGAGGAGGCTGTTCATGTGTACCAACTTCTCTCTTATTCTGAGAACATGTACTTCAACGCTGTAACGAAACATTGTGTGGAAATGTCACCCTAATGCTAACATTTCCTTTTGTTTCTTTGTCGTACATGCTACTGAATTGGGGTGACATTTACTCCCTCATGGAACCACTGTGTGTCAAACCTGTTCATTTTTCCCATTCGTCCTGCCACCATTTAGGAATTTGGACTCGAATGTCTTCAAGTGCTCATCTCTAACTGTTCTGTCTCGACTGTATTTCACTTTCGCAGACTCTTTCTATACTTTTACTCGAACTGGTAGTTTCACAGGAGATTGGCAATGTAAAGTCACCTCAACAGTGGTACTGGTAGCTTCTTGAAAACAAAAACTAAGTGCTACCTGTTGTGGTGTCATTGCTTGTTGTAACACCATCAGACTGTCCAGTTCACAGTATCTTGCAATGTTGAGTATGCCAGGGAAATGTATCTCTAACAGTAGCATCCCCTACTCGATATATGTGCAAGTATCTTCATTTTGGCGTGATATATATCTTAATGATGGAACTTTTATTGAATCTCAGTGTTTCAAAATTACCGTAGCTACCAAATTCTTGCAGATTTTTTCAGTATCAGCGTGCATCAGGTTGAGATGCACCAGCTCAGATTAACATAAGAGATCAACTAAATTTCTGACAACATGAGTACAAAAGGCAACCATTGTTACCTATTCAATGACACAGTAATGAGGTGTGAATTGCAAAGGTGAAATGTAGGGACATGAAAAAATATAAAGGCTATGCTTTGCATGCAACAGATGTCCAACAACCTGAAATGGAGACTGGAGTGAGCAGTACAGACAGAAATGTGCAGCAGATCTAAGTTTGTAAGTGTAGGATCTTTGCTTTGTAACAATTTAAAGTTTCCACGAGATGTCGTCAGTAAAGTAGCTTTAGTTGCTCAATTAGTGTGGAACATTTCTCAATGAGCAGATCTCTACCTGTTTCTGCTTTGCCATTTCACTTTACAGACAATTGTCACCTGAACAGTAGCATTTTCTATTTTATTGCTGTGGTAAGTGCTACCATGTTTGGGCGACGGATTTCTGGCTCCTCACGTGCAATCGGAACTCTTGACAACTGGCTCGTCACGTTGGAAGGCTAAATGACGACGCGAACAGTACTCATGTCACATTTCTTCCCAATGCAAACTCTATATCAGAAATACTTTGGGGAAGGATTCTTTCTTTCACGATAACGCTGGTAGCTCCATGCAGCCTCTGCAGTCAAAAGACAACACAATGAATGTGCGAATACATTCATACCATTAAAATCGTATTGGTGCTGCCTTGTTGTGGTGACTCTTGACTGCAGTCGCCAAGATATCCCTTGAGATATACGGTTTCACTCATGTTATCCTTTGGCAATGCTTTTATTAATCTGAGAATATTTCACTCGAGATTCATTCACAGATAGCCCTTCATAAGACCTTGCTTCAAATAGTTGAGGAGGCTGCTCGATTGTACCAACTTCTCTTATTCTCAACTCATGTCCTTTAACCCTGCAACAAAATATTGAAGGGAAATGTCACCCGAATGCTAAAATTTCCTATTTTTTCTTGATAGTAAGTGTTACCGTATTGGGGTGACATTTACAACCTGTCTTAACCACATCATGTCAAAGCTGATCATTTTTCCCTTTGCTGCTGCCTCCATTTCGGAATTCTGATACTAATTTCTTCAAATGATCATCTTTAATTGTTCTGTTTGTATTGTATTTCACTTTCCCAGATTCTTTCTGTACTTTTCCTGGAACTGGTAGTTGCATAGGAGATGGGCAATGTAAAATCACCTCAAGTATCGTACTGATAGCTTCTTGAAAACAAAAACTGTAATTGCTAAATGTTGTGGTGTCTGTGCTTGTTACAGCATCATCAGATTGTCCAGTAAAATAGACTTAGCGGCAGAATTAGTGTGGAACATTTCTCACTGAGCAGATCTGTACCTGTTTCTGCCTTTCCATTTCATATTACAGACAATTGTTACCTGAACAGTAGCATTTTCTATTTTATTGCTGTGCTAAGTGCTACCATGTTTGGGCAATGGATTTCTGGCTCCTCGCGTGCAATCGGAACTCTTGACAACTGGCCCGTCACGTGGGAAGGCGAACATTAATCTTCTCACATTTCTTCCCAATGCAAACTGTATTTCAGAAATACTTTTGGAAAGGATTCTTTCTTTCAGGACACTGCTCGTAGCTCCATGCAGCCTCTGCAGTCTAAAGACACCACAACGATAGTGCGAATACATTCTTCACATCAAAGTCCTATTTGTGCTTCCTTGTTGCGGCAACTCTTGATTGCACTCGCCAAGATATCCCTTGAGATATAAGGTATAACTCATGCCTTACCTTTGGCAATGCTCTTATTAATCTGAGAAGAGTTGATTCGAGGTTTATTAACAGACAGCACTCCGTACGACCTAGCTTCAAATAGTTGAGGAGGCTGTTCATGTGTACCAACTTCTCTCTTATTCTGAGAACATGTACTTCAACGCTGTAACGAAACATTGTGTGGAAATGTCACCCTAATGCTAACATTTCCTTTTGTTTCTTTGTCGTACATGCTACTGAATTGGGGTGACATTTACTCCCTCATGGAACCACTGTGTGTCAAACCTGTTCATTTTTCCCATTCGTCCTGCCACCATTTAGGAATTTGGACTCGAATGTCTTCAAGTGCTCATCTCTAACTGTTCTGTCTCGACTGTATTTCACTTTCGCAGACTCTTTCTATACTTTTACTCGAACTGGTAGTTTCACAGGAGATTGGCAATGTAAAGTCACCTCAACAGTGGTACTGGTAGCTTCTTGAAAACAAAAACTAAGTGCTACCTGTTGTGGTGTCATTGCTTGTTGTAACACTATCAGACTGTCCAGTTCACAGTATCTTGCAATGTTGAGTATGCCAGGGAAATGTATCTCTAACAGTAGCATCCCCTACTCGATATATGTGCAAGTATCTTCATTTTGGCGTGATATATATCTTAATGATGGAACTTTTATTGAATCTCAGTGTTTCAAAATTACCGTAGCTACCAAATTCTTGCAGATTTTTTCAGTATCAGCGTGCATCAGGTTTGAGATGCACCAGCTCAGATTAACATAAGAGATCAACTAAATTTCTGACAACATGAGTACAAAAGGCAACCATTGTTACCTATTCAATGACACAGTAATGAGGTGTGAATTGCAAAGGTGAAATGTAGGGACATGAAAAAATATAAAGGCTATGCTTTGCATGCAACAGATGTCCAACAACCTGAAATGGAGACTGGAGTGAGCAGTACAGACAGAAATGTGCAGCAGATCTAAGTTTGTAAGTGTAGGATCTTTGCTTTGTAACAATTTAAAGTTTCCACGAGATGTCGTCAGTAAAGTAGCTTTAGTTGCTCAATTAGTGTGGAACATTTCTCAATGAGCAGATCTCTACCTGTTTCTGCTTTGCCATTTCACTTTACAGACAATTGTCACCTGAACAGCAGCATTTTCTATTTTATTGCTGTGGTAAGTGCTACCATGTTTGGGCGACGGATTTCTGGCTCCTCACGTGCAATCGGAACTCTTGACAACTGGCTCGTCACGTTGGAAGGCTAAATGACGACGCGAACAGTACTCATGTCACATTTCTTCCCAATGCAAACTCTATTTCAGAAATACTTTGGGGAAGGATTCTTTCTTTCACGATAACGCTGGTAGCTCCATGCAGCCTCTGCAGTCAAAAGACAACACAATGAAAGTGCGAATACATTCATACCATTAAAATCGTATTGGTGCTGCCTTGTTGTGGTGACTCTTGACTGCAGTCACCAAGATATCCCTTGAGATATACAGTTTCACTCATGTTATCCTTTGGCAATGCTTTTATTAATCTGAGAATATTTCACTCGAGATTCATTCACAGATAGCCCTTCATAAGACCTTGCTTCAAATAGTTGAGGAGGCTGCTCGATTGTACCAACTTCTCTTATTCTCAACTCATGTCCTTTAACCCTGCAACAAAATATTGAAGGGAAATGTCACCCGAATGCTAAAATTTCCTATTTTTTCTTGATAGTAAGTGTTACCGTATTGGGGTGACATTTACAACCTGTCTTAACCACATCATGTCAAAGCTGATCATTTTTCCCTTTGCTGCTGCCTCCATTTCGGAATTCTGATACTAATTTCTTCAAATGATCATCTTTAATTGTTCTGTTTGTATTGTATTTCACTTTCCCAGATTCTTTCTGTACTTTTCCTGGAACTGGTAGTTGCATAGGAGATGGGCAATGTAAAATCACCTCAAGTATCGTACTGATAGCTTCTTGAAAACAAAAACTGTAATTGCTAAATGTTGTGGTGTCTGTGCTTGTTACAACATCATCAGATTGTCCAGTAAAATAGACTTAGCGGCAGAATTAGTGTGGAACATTTCTCACTGAGCAGATCTGTACCTGTTTCTGCCTTTCCATTTCATATTACAGACAATTGTTACCTGAACAGTAGCATTTTCTATTTTATTGCTGTGCTAAGTGCTACCATGTTTGGGCAATGGATTTCTGGCTCCTCGCGTGCAATCGGAACTCTTGACAACTGGCCCGTCACGTGGGAAGGCGAACATTAATCTTCTCACATTTCTTCCCAATGCAAACTGTATTTCAGAAATACTTTTGGAAAGGATTCTTTCTTTCAGGACACTGCTCGTAGCTCCATGCAGCCTCTGCAGTCTAAAGACACCACAACGATAGTGCGAATACATTCTTCACATCAAAGTCCTATTTGTGCTTCCTTGTTGCGGCAACTCTTGATTGCACTCGCCAAGATATCCCTTGAGATATAAGGTATAACTCATGCCTTACCTTTGGCAATGCTCTTATTAATCTGAGAAGAGTTGATTCGAGGTTTATTAACAGACAGCACTCCGTACGACCTAGCTTCAAATAGTTGAGGAGGCTGTTCATGTGTACCAACTTCTCTCTTATTCTGAGAACATGTACTTCAACGCTGTAACGAAACATTGTGTGGAAATGTCACCCTAATGCTAACATTTCCTTTTGTTTCTTTGTCGTACATGCTACTGAATTGGGGTGACATTTACTCCCTCATGGAACCACTGTGTGTCAAACCTGTTCATTTTTCCCATTCGTCCTGCCACCATTTAGGAATTTGGACTCGAATGTCTTCAAGTGCTCATCTCTAACTGTTCTGTCTCGACTGTATTTCACTTTCGCAGACTCTTTCTATACTTTTACTCGAACTGGTAGTTTCACAGGAGATTGGCAATGTAAAGTCACCTCAACAGTGGTACTGGTAGCTTCTTGAAAACAAAAACTAAGTGCTACCTGTTGTGGTGTCATTGCTTGTTGTAACACCATCAGACTGTCCAGTTCACAGTATCTTGCAATGTTGAGTATGCCAGGGAAATGTATCTCTAACAGTAGCATCCCCTACTCGATATATGTGCAAGTATCTTCATTTTGGCGTGATATATATCTTAATGATGGAACTTTTATTGAATCTCAGTGTTTCAAAATTACCGTAGCTACCAAATTCTTGCAGATTTTTTCAGTATCAGCGTGCATCAGGTTGAGATGCACCAGCTCAGATTAACATAAGAGATCAACTAAATTTCTGACAACATGAGTACAAAAGGCAACCATTGTTACCTATTCAATGACACAGTAATGAGGTGTGAATTGCAAAGGTGAAATGTAGGGACATGAAAAAATATAAAGGCTATGCTTTGCATGCAACAGATGTCCAACAACCTGAAATGGAGACTGGAGTGAGCAGTACAGACAGAAATGTGCAGCAGATCTAAGTTTGTAAGTGTAGGATCTTTGCTTTGTAACAATTTAAAGTTTCCACGAGATGTCGTCAGTAAAGTAGCTTTAGTTGCTCAATTAGTGTGGAACATTTCTCAATGAGCAGATCTCTACCTGTTTCTGCTTTGCCATTTCACTTTACAGACAATTGTCACCTGAACAGTAGCATTTTCTATTTTATTGCTGTGGTAAGTGCTACCATGTTTGGGCGACGGATTTCTGGCTCCTCACGTGCAATCGGAACTCTTGACAACTGGCTCGTCACGTTGGAAGGCTAAATGACGACGCGAACAGTACTCATGTCACATTTCTTCCCAATGCAAACTCTATATCAGAAAAACTTTGGGGAAGGATTCTTTCTTTCACGATAACGCTGGTAGCTCCATGCAGCCTCTGCAGTCAAAAGACAACACAATGAATGTGCGAATACATTCATACCATTAAAATCGTATTGGTGCTGCCTTGTTGTGGTGACTCTTGACTGCAGTCGCCAAGATATCCCTTGAGATATACGGTTTCACTCATGTTATCCTTTGGCAATGCTTTTATTAATCTGAGAATATTTCACTCGAGATTCATTCACAGATAGCCCTTCATAAGACCTTGCTTCAAATAGTTGAGGAGGCTGCTCGATTGTACCAACTTCTCTTATTCTCAACTCATGTCCTTTAACCCTGCAACAAAATATTGAAGGGAAATGTCACCCGAATGCTAAAATTTCCTATTTTTTTTGATAGTAAGTGTTACCGTATTGGGGTGACATTTACAACCTGTCTTAACCACATCATGTCAAAGCTGATCATTTTTCCCTTTGCTGCTGCCTCCATTTCAGAATTCTGATACTAATTTCTTCAAATGATCATCTTTAATTGTTCTGTTTGTATTGTATTTCACTTTCCCAGATTCTTTCTGTACTTTTCCTGGAACTGGTAGTTGCATAGGAGATGGGCAATGTAAAATCACCTCAAGTATCGTACTGATAGCTTCTTGAAAACAAAAACTGTAATTGCTAAATGTTGTGGTGTCTGTGCTTGTTACAACATCATCAGATTGTCCAGTAAAATAGACTTAGCGGCAGAATTAGTGTGGAACATTTCTCACTGAGCAGATCTGTACCTGTTTCTGCCTTTCCATTTCATATTACAGACAATTGTTACCTGAACAGTAGCATTTTCTATTTTATTGCTGTGCTAAGTGCTACCATGTTTGGGCAATGGATTTCTGGCTCCTCGCGTGCAATCGGAACTCTTGACAACTGGCCCGTCACGTGGGAAGGCGAACATTAATCTTCTCACATTTCTTCCCAATGCAAACTGTATTTCAGAAATACTTTTGGAAAGGATTCTTTCTTTCAGGACACTGCTCGTAGCTCCATGCAGCCTCTGCAGTCTAAAGACACCACAACGATAGTGCGAATACATTCTTCACATCAAAGTCCTATTTGTGCTTCCTTGTTGCGGCAACTCTTGATTGCACTCGCCAAGATATCCCTTGAGATATAAGGTATAACTCATGCCTTACCTTTGGCAATGCTCTTATTAATCTGAGAAGAGTTGATTCGAGGTTTATTAACAGACAGCACTCCGTACGACCTAGCTTCAAATAGTTGAGGAGGCTGTTCATGTGTACCAACTTCTCTCTTATTCTGAGAACATGTACTTCAACGCTGTAACGAAACATTGTGTGGAAATGTCACCCTAATGCTAACATTTCCTTTTGTTTCTTTGTCGTACATGCTACTGAATTGGGGTGACATTTACTCCCTCATGGAACCACTGTGTGTCAAACCTGTTCATTTTTCCCATTCGTCCTGCCACCATTTAGGAATTTGGACTCGAATGTCTTCAAGTGCTCATCTCTAACTGTTCTGTCTCGACTGTATTTCACTTTCGCAGACTCTTTCTATACTTTTACTCGAACTGGTAGTTTCACAGGAGATTGGCAATGTAAAGTCACCTCAACAGTGGTACTGGTAGCTTCTTGAAAACAAAAACTAAGTGCTACCTGTTGTGGTGTCATTGCTTGTTGTAACACTATCAGACTGTCCAGTTCACAGTATCTTGCAATGTTGAGTATGCCAGGGAAATGTATCTCTAACAGTAGCATCCCCTACTCGATATATGTGCAAGTATCTTCATTTTGGCGTGATATATATCTTAATGATGGAACTTTTATTGAATCTCAGTGTTTCAAAATTACCGTAGCTACCAAATTCTTGCAGATTTTTTCAGTATCAGCGTGCATCAGGTTGAGATGCACCAGCTCAGATTAACATAAGAGATCAATTAAATTTCTGACAACATGAGTACAAAAGGCAACCATTGTTACCTATTCAATGACACAGTAATGAGGTGTGAATTGCAAAGGTGAAATGTAGGGACATGAAAAAATATAAAGGCTATGCTTTGCATGCAACAGATGTCCAACAACCTGAAATGGAGACTGGAGTGAGCAGTACAGACAGAAATGTGCAGCAGATCTAAGTTTGTAAGTGTAGGATCTTTGCTTTGTAACAATTTAAAGTTTCCACGAGATGTCGTCAGTAAAGTAGCTTTAGTTGCTCAATTAGTGTGGAACATTTCTCAATGAGCAGATCTCTACCTGTTTCTGCTTTGCCATTTCACTTTACAGACAATTGTCACCTGAACAGCAGCATTTTCTATTTTATTGCTGTGGTAAGTGCTACCATGTTTGGGCGACGGATTTCTGGCTCCTCACGTGCAATCGGAACTCTTGACAACTGGCTCGTCACGTTGGAAGGCTAAATGACGACGCGAACAGTACTCATGTCACATTTCTTCCCAATGCAAACTCTATTTCAGAAATACTTTGGGGAAGGATTCTTTCTTTCACGATAACGCTGGTAGCTCCATGCAGCCTCTGCAGTCAAAAGACAACACAATGAAAGTGCGAATACATTCATACCATTAAAATCGTATTGGTGCTGCCTTGTTGTGGTGACTCTTGACTGCAGTCACCAAGATATCCCTTGAGATATACAGTTTCACTCATGTTATCCTTTGGCAATGCTTTTATTAATCTGAGAATATTTCACTCGAGATTCATTCACAGATAGCCCTTCATAAGACCTTGCTTCAAATAGTTGAGGAGGCTGCTCGATTGTACCAACTTCTCTTATTCTCAACTCATGTCCTTTAACCCTGCAACAAAATATTGAAGGGAAATGTCACCCGAATGCTAAAATTTCCTATTTTTTCTTGATAGTAAGTGTTACCGTATTGGGGTGACATTTACAACCTGTCTTAACCACATCATGTCAAAGCTGATCATTTTTCCCTTTGCTGCTGCCTCCATTTCGGAATTCTGATACTAATTTCTTCAAATGATCATCTTTAATTGTTCTGTTTGTATTGTATTTCACTTTCCCAGATTCTTTCTGTACTTTTCCTGGAACTGGTAGTTGCATAGGAGATGGGCAATGTAAAATCACCTCAAGTATCGTACTGATAGCTTCTTGAAAACAAAAACTGTAATTGCTAAATGTTGTGGTGTCTGTGCTTGTTACAACATCATCAGATTGTCCAGTAAAATAGACTTAGCGGCAGAATTAGTGTGGAACATTTCTCACTGAGCAGATCTGTACCTGTTTCTGCCTTTCCATTTCATATTACAGACAATTGTTACCTGAACAGTAGCATTTTCTATTTTATTGCTGTGCTAAGTGCTACCATGTTTGGGCAATGGATTTCTGGCTCCTCGCGTGCAATCGGAACTCTTGACAACTGGCCCGTCACGTGGGAAGGCGAACATTAATCTTCTCACATTTCTTCCCAATGCAAACTGTATTTCAGAAATACTTTTGGAAAGGATTCTTTCTTTCAGGACACTGCTCGTAGCTCCATGCAGCCTCTGCAGTCTAAAGACACCACAACGATAGTGCGAATACATTCTTCACATCAAAGTCCTATTTGTGCTTCCTTGTTGCGGCAACTCTTGATTGCACTCGCCAAGATATCCCTTGAGATATAAGGTATAACTCATGCCTTACCTTTGGCAATGCTCTTATTAATCTGAGAAGAGTTGATTCGAATTTTATTAACAGAGAGCACTCCGTACGACCTAGCTTCAAATAGTTGAGGAGGCTGTTCATGTGTACCAACTTCTCTCTTATTCTGAGAACATGTACTTCAACGCTGTAACGAAACATTGTGTGGAAATGTCACCCTAATGCTAACATTTCCTTTTGTTTCTTTGTCGTACATGCTACTGAATTGGGGTGACATTTACTCCCTCATGGAACCACTGTTTGTCAAACCTGTTCATTTTTCCCATTCGTCCTGCCACCATTTAGGAATTTGGACTCGAATGTCTTCAAGTGCTCATCTCTAACTGTTCTGTCTCGACTATATTTCACTTTCGCAGACTCTTTCTATACTTTTACTCGAACTGGTAGTTTCACAGGAGATTGGCAATGTAAAGTCACCTCAACAGTGGTACTGGTAGCTTCTTGAAAACAAAAACTAAGTGCTACCTGTTGTGGTGTCATTGCTTGTTGTAACACCATCAGACTGTCCAGTTCACAGTATCTTGCAATGTTGAGTATGCCAGGGAAATGTATCTCTAACAGTAGCATCCCCTACTCGATATATGTGCAAGTATCTTCATTTTGGCGTGATATATATCTTAATGATGGAACTTTTATTGAATCTCAGTGTTTCAAAATTACCGTAGCTACCAAATTCTTGCAGATTTTTTCAGTATCAGCGTGCATCAGGTTGAGATGCACCAGCTCAGATTAACATAAGAGATCAACTAAATTTCTGACAACATGAGTACAAAAGGCAACCATTGTTACCTATTCAATGACACAGTAATGAGGTGTGAATTGCAAAGGTGAAATGTAGGGACATGAAAAAATATAAAGGCTATGCTTTGCATGCAACAGATGTCCAACAACCTGAAATGGAGACTGGAATGAACAGTACAGACAGAAATGTGCAGCAGATCTAAGTTTGTAAGTATAGGATCTTTGCTTTGTAACAATTTAAAGTTTCCACGAGATGTCGTCAGTAAAGTAGCTTTAGTTGCTCAATTAGTGTGGAACATTTCTCAATGAGCAGATCTCTACCTGTTTCTGCTTTGCCATTTCACTTTACAGACAATTGTCACCTGAACAGTAGCATTTTCTATTTTATTGCTGTGGTAAGTGCTACCATGTTTGGGCGACGGATTTCTGGCTCCTCACGTGCAATCGGAACTCTTGACAACTGGCTCGTCACGTTGGAAGGCTAAATGACGACGCGAACAGTACTCATGTCACATTTCTTCCCAATGCAAACTCTATTTCAGAAATACTTTGGGGAAGGATTCTTTCTTTCACGATAACGCTGGTAGCTCCATGCAGCCTCTGCAGTCAAAAGACAACACAATGAATGTGCAAATACATTCATACCATTAAAATCGTATTGGTGCTGCCTTGTTGTGGTGACTCTTGACTGCAGTCGCCAAGATATCCCTTGAGATATACGGTTTCACTCATGTTATCCTTTGGCAATGCTTTTATTAATCTGAGAATATTTCACTCGAGATTCATTCACAGATAGCCCTTCATAAGACCTTGCTTCAAATAGTTGAGGAGGCTGCTCGATTGTACCAACTTCTCTTATTCTCAACTCATGTCCTTTAACCCTGCAACAAAATATTGAAGGGAAATGTCACCCGAATGCTAAAATTTCCTATTTTTTCTTGATAGTAAGTGTTACCGTATTGGGGTGACATTTACAACCTGTCTTAACCACATCATGTCAAAGCTGATCATTTTTCCCTTTGCTGCTGCCTCCATTTCGGAATTCTGATACTAATTTCTTCAAATGATCATCTTTAATTGTTCTGTTTGTATTGTATTTCACTTTCCCAGATTCTTTCTGTACTTTTCCTGGAACTGGTAGTTGCATAGGAGATGGGCAATGTAAAATCACCTCAAGTATCGTACTGATAGCTTCTTGAAAACAAAAACTGTAATTGCTAAATGTTGTGGTGTCTGTGCTTGTTACAACATCATCAGATTGTCCAGTAAAATAGACTTAGCGGCAGAATTAGTGTGGAACATTTCTCACTGAGCAGATCTGTACCTGTTTCTGCCTTTCCATTTCATATTACAGACAATTGTTACCTGAACAGTAGCATTTTCTATTTTATTGCTGTGCTAAGTGCTACCATGTTTGGGCAATGGATTTCTGGCTCCTCGCGTGCAATCGGAACTCTTGACAACTGGCCCGTCACGTGGGAAGGCGAACATTAATCTTCTCACATTTCTTCCCAATGCAAACTGTATTTCAGAAATACTTTTGGAAAGGATTCTTTCTTTCAGGACACTGCTCGTAGCTCCATGCAGCCTCTGCAGTCTAAAGACACCACAACGATAGTGCGAATACATTCTTCACATCAAAGTCCTATTTGTGCTTCCTTGTTGCGGCAACTCTTGATTGCACTCGCCAAGATATCCCTTGAGATATAAGGTATAACTCATGCCTTACCTTTGGCAATGCTCTTATTAATCTGAGAAGAGTTGATTCGAGGTTTATTAACAGACAGCACTCCGTACGACCTAGCTTCAAATAGTTGAGGAGGCTGTTCATGTGTACCAACTTCTCTCTTATTCTGAGAACATGTACTTCAACGCTGTAACGAAACATTGTGTGGAAATGTCACCCTAATGCTAACATTTCCTTTTGTTTCTTTGTCGTACATGCTACTGAATTGGGGTGACATTTACTCCCTCATGGAACCACTGTGTGTCAAACCTGTTCATTTTTCCCATTCGTCCTGCCACCATTTAGGAATTTGGACTCGAATGTCTTCAAGTGCTCATCTCTAACTGTTCTGTCTCGACTGTATTTCACTTTCGCAGACTCTTTCTATACTTTTACTCGAACTGGTAGTTTCACAGGAGATTGGCAATGTAAAGTCACCTCAACAGTGGTACTGGTAGCTTCTTGAAAACAAAAACTAAGTGCTACCTGTTGTGGTGTCATTGCTTGTTGTAACACCATCAGACTGTCCAGTTCACAGTATCTTGCAATGTTGAGTATGCCAGGGAAATGTATCTCTAACAGTAGCATCCCCTACTCGATATATGTGCAAGTATCTTCATTTTGGCGTGATATATATCTTAATGATGGAACTTTTATTGAATCTCAGTGTTTCAAAATTACCGTAGCTACCAAATTCTTGCAGATTTTTTCAGTATCAGCGTGCATCAGGTTTGAGATGCACCAGCTCAGATTAACATAAGAGATCAACTAAATTTCTGACAACATGAGTACAAAAGGCAACCATTGTTACCTATTCAATGACACAGTAATGAGGTGTGAATTGCAAAGGTGAAATGTAGGGACATGAAAAAATATAAAGGCTATGCTTTGCATGCAACAGATGTCCAACAACCTGAAATGGAGACTGGAGTGAGCAGTACAGACAGAAATGTGCAGCAGATCTAAGTTTGTAAGTGTAGGATCTTTGCTTTGTAACAATTTAAAGTTTCCACGAGATGTCGTCAGTAAAGTAGCTTTAGTTGCTCAATTAGTGTGGAACATTTCTCAATGAGCAGATCTCTACCTGTTTCTGCTTTGCCATTTCACTTTACAGACAATTGTCACCTGAACAGCAGCATTTTCTATTTTATTGCTGTGGTAAGTGCTACCATGTTTGGGCGACGGATTTCTGGCTCCTCACGTGCAATCGGAACTCTTGACAACTGGCTCGTCACGTTGGAAGGCTAAATGACGACGCGAACAGTACTCATGTCACATTTCTTCCCAATGCAAACTCTATTTCAGAAATACTTTGGGGAAGGATTCTTTCTTTCACGATAACGCTGGTAGCTCCATGCAGCCTCTGCAGTCAAAAGACAACACAATGAAAGTGCGAATACATTCATACCATTAAAATCGTATTGGTGCTGCCTTGTTGTGGTGACTCTTGACTGCAGTCACCAAGATATCCCTTGAGATATACAGTTTCACTCATGTTATCCTTTGGCAATGCTTTTATTAATCTGAGAATATTTCACTCGAGATTCATTCACAGATAGCCCTTCATAAGACCTTGCTTCAAATAGTTGAGGAGGCTGCTCGATTGTACCAACTTCTCTTATTCTCAACTCATGTCCTTTAACCCTGCAACAAAATATTGAAGGGAAATGTCACCCGAATGCTAAAATTTCCTATTTTTTCTTGATAGTAAGTGTTACCGTATTGGGGTGACATTTACAACCTGTCTTAACCACATCATGTCAAAGCTGATCATTTTTCCCTTTGCTGCTGCCTCCATTTCGGAATTCTGATACTAATTTCTTCAAATGATCATCTTTAATTGTTCTGTTTGTATTGTATTTCACTTTCCCAGATTCTTTCTGTACTTTTCCTGGAACTGGTAGTTGCATAGGAGATGGGCAATGTAAAATCACCTCAAGTATCGTACTGATAGCTTCTTGAAAACAAAAACTGTAATTGCTAAATGTTGTGGTGTCTGTGCTTGTTACAACATCATCAGATTGTCCAGTAAAATAGACTTAGCGGCAGAATTAGTGTGGAACATTTCTCACTGAGCAGATCTGTACCTGTTTCTGCCTTTCCATTTCATATTACAGACAATTGTTACCTGAACAGTAGCATTTTCTATTTTATTGCTGTGCTAAGTGCTACCATGTTTGGGCAATGGATTTCTGGCTCCTCGCGTGCAATCGGAACTCTTGACAACTGGCCCGTCACGTGGGAAGGCGAACATTAATCTTCTCACATTTCTTCCCAATGCAAACTGTATTTCAGAAATACTTTTGAAAAGGATTCTTTCTTTCAGGACACTGCTCGTAGCTCCATGCAGCCTCTGCAGTCTAAAGACACCACAACGATAGTGCGAATACATTCTTCACATCAAAGTCCTATTTGTGCTTCCTTGTTGCGGCAACTCTTGATTGCACTCGCCAAGATATCCCTTGAGATATAAGGTATAACTCATGCCTTACCTTTGGCAATGCTCTTATTAATCTGAGAAGAGTTGATTCGAGGTTTATTAACAGACAGCACTCCGTACGACCTAGCTTCAAATAGTTGAGGAGGCTGTTCATGTGTACCAACTTCTCTCTTATTCTGAGAACATGTACTTCAACGCTGTAACGAAACATTGTGTGGAAATGTCACCCTAATGCTAACATTTCCTTTTGTTTCTTTGTCGTACATGCTACTGAATTGGGGTGACATTTACTCCCTCATGGAACCACTGTGTGTCAAACCTGTTCATTTTTCCCATTCGTCCTGCCACCATTTAGGAATTTGGACTCGAATGTCTTCAAGTGCTCATCTCTAACTGTTCTGTCTCGACTGTATTTCACTTTCGCAGACTCTTTCTATACTTTTACTCGAACTGGTAGTTTCACAGGAGATTGGCAATGTAAAGTCACCTCAACAGTGGTACTGGTAGCTTCTTGAAAACAAAAACTAAGTGCTACCTGTTGTGGTGTCATTGCTTGTTGTAACACCATCAGACTGTCCAGTTCACAGTATCTTGCAATGTTGAGTATGCCAGGGAAATGTATCTCTAACAGTAGCATCCCCTACTCGATATATGTGCAAGTATCTTCATTTTGGCGTGATATATATCTTAATGATGGAACTTTTATTGAATCTCAGTGTTTCAAAATTACCGTAGCTACCAAATTCTTGCAGATTTTTTCAGTATCAGCGTGCATCAGGTTGAGATGCACCAGCTCAGATTAACATAAGAGATCAACTAAATTTCTGACAACATGAGTACAAAAGGCAACCATTGTTACCTATTCAATGACACAGTAATGAGGTGTGAATTGCAAAGGTGAAATGTAGGGACATGAAAAAATATAAAGGCTATGCTTTGCATGCAACAGATGTCCAACAACCTGAAATGGAGACTGGAGTGAGCAGTACAGACAGAAA
This sequence comes from Pristiophorus japonicus, assembly GCF_044704955.1. Taxonomy (NCBI): domain Eukaryota; kingdom Metazoa; phylum Chordata; class Chondrichthyes; family Pristiophoridae; genus Pristiophorus; species Pristiophorus japonicus. The sequence goes on from NC_091978.1 coordinate 221,090,225, forward strand.
TGTGCAGCAGATCTAAGTTTGTAAGTGTAGGATCTTTGCTTTGTAACAATTTAAAGTTTCCACGAGATGTCGTCAGTAAAGTAGCTTTAGTTGCTCAATTAGTGTGGAACATTTCTCAATGAGCAGATCTCTACCTGTTTCTGCTTTGCCATTTCACTTTACAGACAATTGTCACCTGAACAGTAGCATTTTCTATTTTATTGCTGTGGTAAGTGCTACCATGTTTGGGCGACGGATTTCTGGCTCCTCACGTGCAATCGGAACTCTTGACAACTGGCTCGTCACGTTGGAAGGCTAAATGACGACGCGAACAGTACTCATGTCACATTTCTTCCCAATGCAAACTCTATATCAGAAATACTTTGGGGAAGGATTCTTTCTTTCACGATAACGCTGGTAGCTCCATGCAGCCTCTGCAGTCAAAAGACAACACAATGAATGTGCGAATACATTCATACCATTAAAATCGTATTGGTGCTGCCTTGTTGTGGTGACTCTTGACTGCAGTCGCCAAGATATCCCTTGAGATATACGGTTTCACTCATGTTATCCTTTGGCAATGCTTTTATTAATCTGAGAATATTTCACTCGAGATTCATTCACAGATAGCCCTTCATAAGACCTTGCTTCAAATAGTTGAGGAGGCTGCTCGATTGTACCAACTTCTCTTATTCTCAACTCATGTCCTTTAACCCTGCAACAAAATATTGAAGGGAAATGTCACCCGAATGCTAAAATTTCCTATTTTTTCTTGATAGTAAGTGTTACCGTATTGGGGTGACATTTACAACCTGTCTTAACCACATCATGTCAAAGCTGATCATTTTTCCCTTTGCTGCTGCCTCCATTTCAGAATTCTGATACTAATTTCTTCAAATGATCATCTTTAATTGTTCTGTTTGTATTGTATTTCACTTTCCCAGATTCTTTCTGTACTTTTCCTGGAACTGGTAGTTGCATAGGAGATGGGCAATGTAAAATCACCTCAAGTATCGTACTGATAGCTTCTTGAAAACAAAAACTGTAATTGCTAAATGTTGTGGTGTCTGTGCTTGTTACAACATCATCAGATTGTCCAGTAAAATAGACTTAGCGGCAGAATTAGTGTGGAACATTTCTCACTGAGCAGATCTGTACCTGTTTCTGCCTTTCCATTTCATATTACAGACAATTGTTACCTGAACAGTAGCATTTTCTATTTTATTGCTGTGCTAAGTGCTACCATGTTTGGGCAATGGATTTCTGGCTCCTCGCGTGCAATCGGAACTCTTGACAACTGGCCCGTCACGTGGGAAGGCGAACATTAATCTTCTCACATTTCTTCCCAATGCAAACTGTATTTCAGAAATACTTTTGGAAAGGATTCTTTCTTTCAGGACACTGCTCGTAGCTCCATGCAGCCTCTGCAGTCTAAAGACACCACAACGATAGTGCGAATACATTCTTCACATCAAAGTCCTATTTGTGCTTCCTTGTTGCGGCAACTCTTGATTGCACTCGCCAAGATATCCCTTGAGATATAAGGTATAACTCATGCCTTACCTTTGGCAATGCTCTTATTAATCTGAGAAGAGTTGATTCGAGGTTTATTAACAGACAGCACTCCGTACGACCTAGCTTCAAATAGTTGAGGAGGCTGTTCATGTGTACCAACTTCTCTCTTATTCTGAGAACATGTACTTCAACGCTGTAACGAAACATTGTGTGGAAATGTCACCCTAATGCTAACATTTCCTTTTGTTTCTTTGTCGTACATGCTACTGAATTGGGGTGACATTTACTCCCTCATGGAACCACTGTGTGTCAAACCTGTTCATTTTTCCCATTCGTCCTGCCACCATTTAGGAATTTGGACTCGAATGTCTTCAAGTGCTCATCTCTAACTGTTCTGTCTCGACTGTATTTCACTTTCGCAGACTCTTTCTATACTTTTACTCGAACTGGTAGTTTCACAGGAGATTGGCAATGTAAAGTCACCTCAACAGTGGTACTGGTAGCTTCTTGAAAACAAAAACTAAGTGCTACCTGTTGTGGTGTCATTGCTTGTTGTAACACCATCAGACTGTCCAGTTCACAGTATCTTGCAATGTTGAGTATGCCAGGGAAATGTATCTCTAACAGTAGCATCCCCTACTCGATATATGTGCAAGTATCTTCATTTTGGCGTGATATATATCTTAATGATGGAACTTTTATTGAATCTCAGTGTTTCAAAATTACCGTAGCTACCAAATTCTTGCAGATTTTTTCAGTATCAGCGTGCATCAGGTTTGAGATGCACCAGCTCAGATTAACATAAGAGATCAACTAAATTTCTGACAACATGAGTACAAAAGGCAACCATTGTTACCTATTCAATGACACAGTAATGAGGTGTGAATTGCAAAGGTGAAATGTAGGGACATGAAAAAATATAAAGGCTATGCTTTGCATGCAACAGATGTCCAACAACCTGAAATGGAGACTGGAGTGAGCAGTACAGACAGAAATGTGCAGCAGATCTAAGTTTGTAAGTGTAGGATCTTTGCTTTGTAACAATTTAAAGTTTCCACGAGATGTCGTCAGTAAAGTAGCTTTAGTTGCTCAATTAGTGTGGAACATTTCTCAATGAGCAGATCTCTACCTGTTTCTGCTTTGCCATTTCACTTTACAGACAATTGTCACCTGAACAGCAGCATTTTCTATTTTATTGCTGTGGTAAGTGCTACCATGTTTGGGCGACGGATTTCTGGCTCCTCACGTGCAATCGGAACTCTTGACAACTGGCTCGTCACGTTGGAAGGCTAAATGACGACGCGAACAGTACTCATGTCACATTTCTTCCCAATGCAAACTCTATTTCAGAAATACTTTGGGGAAGGATTCTTTCTTTCACGATAACGCTGGTAGCTCCATGCAGCCTCTGCAGTCAAAAGACAACACAATGAAAGTGCGAATACATTCATACCATTAAAATCGTATTGGTGCTGCCTTGTTGTGGTGACTCTTGACTGCAGTCACCAAGATATCCCTTGAGATATACAGTTTCACTCATGTTATCCTTTGGCAATGCTTTTATTAATCTGAGAATATTTCACTCGAGATTCATTCACAGATAGCCCTTCATAAGACCTTGCTTCAAATAGTTGAGGAGGCTGCTCGATTGTACCAACTTCTCTTATTCTCAACTCATGTCCTTTAACCCTGCAACAAAATATTGAAGGGAAATGTCACCCGAATGCTAAAATTTCCTATTTTTTCTTGATAGTAAGTGTTACCGTATTGGGGTGACATTTACAACCTGTCTTAACCACATCATGTCAAAGCTGATCATTTTTCCCTTTGCTGCTGCCTCCATTTCGGAATTCTGATACTAATTTCTTCAAATGATCATCTTTAATTGTTCTGTTTGTATTGTATTTCACTTTCCCAGATTCTTTCTGTACTTTTCCTGGAACTGGTAGTTGCATAGGAGATGGGCAATGTAAAATCACCTCAAGTATCGTACTGATAGCTTCTTGAAAACAAAAACTGTAATTGCTAAATGTTGTGGTGTCTGTGCTTGTTACAACATCATCAGATTGTCCAGTAAAATAGACTTAGCGGCAGAATTAGTGTGGAACATTTCTCACTGAGCAGATCTGTACCTGTTTCTGCCTTTCCATTTCATATTACAGACAATTGTTACCTGAACAGTAGCATTTTCTATTTTATTGCTGTGCTAAGTGCTACCATGTTTGGGCAATGGATTTCTGGCTCCTCGCGTGCAATCGGAACTCTTGACAACTGGCCCGTCACGTGGGAAGGCGAACATTAATCTTCTCACATTTCTTCCCAATGCAAACTGTATTTCAGAAATACTTTTGGAAAGGATTCTTTCTTTCAGGACACTGCTCGTAGCTCCATGCAGCCTCTGCAGTCTAAAGACACCACAACGATAGTGCGAATACATTCTTCACATCAAAGTCCTATTTGTGCTTCCTTGTTGCGGCAACTCTTGATTGCACTCGCCAAGATATCCCTTGAGATATAAGGTATAACTCATGCCTTACCTTTGGCAATGCTCTTATTAATCTGAGAAGAGTTGATTCGAGGTTTATTAACAGACAGCACTCCGTACGACCTAGCTTCAAATAGTTGAGGAGGCTGTTCATGTGTACCAACTTCTCTCTTATTCTGAGAACATGTACTTCAACGCTGTAACGAAACATTGTGTGGAAATGTCACCCTAATGCTAACATTTCCTTTTGTTTCTTTGTCGTACATGCTACTGAATTGGGGTGACATTTACTCCCTCATGGAACCACTGTGTGTCAAACCTGTTCATTTTTCCCATTCGTCCTGCCACCATTTAGGAATTTGGACTCGAATGTCTTCAAGTGCTCATCTCTAACTGTTCTGTCTCGACTGTATTTCACTTTCGCAGACTCTTTCTATACTTTTACTCGAACTGGTAGTTTCACAGGAGATTGGCAATGTAAAGTCACCTCAACAGTGGTACTGGTAGCTTCTTGAAAACAAAAACTAAGTGCTACCTGTTGTGGTGTCATTGCTTGTTGTAACACCATCAGACTGTCCAGTTCACAGTATCTTGCAATGTTGAGTATGCCAGGGAAATGTATCTCTAACAGTAGCATCCCCTACTCGATATATGTGCAAGTATCTTCATTTTGGCGTGATATATATCTTAATGATGGAACTTTTATTGAATCTCAGTGTTTCAAAATTACCGTAGCTACCAAATTCTTGCAGATTTTTTCAGTATCAGCGTGCATCAGGTTGAGATGCACCAGCTCAGATTAACATAAGAGATCAACTAAATTTCTGACAACATGAGTACAAAAGGCAACCATTGTTACCTATTCAATGACACAGTAATGAGGTGTGAATTGCAAAGGTGAAATGTAGGGACATGAAAAAATATAAAGGCTATGCTTTGCATGCAACAGATGTCCAACAACCTGAAATGGAGACTGGAGTGAGCAGTACAGACAGAAATGTGCAGCAGATCTAAGTTTGTAAGTGTAGGATCTTTGCTTTGTAACAATTTAAAGTTTCCACGAGATGTCGTCAGTAAAGTAGCTTTAGTTGCTCAATTAGTGTGGAACATTTCTCAATGAGCAGATCTCTACCTGTTTCTGCTTTGCCATTTCACTTTACAGACAATTGTCACCTGAACAGTAGCATTTTCTATTTTATTGCTGTGGTAAGTGCTACCATGTTTGGGCGACGGATTTCTGGCTCCTCACGTGCAATCGGAACTCTTGACAACTGGCTCGTCACGTTGGAAGGCTAAATGACGACGCGAACAGTACTCATGTCACATTTCTTCCCAATGCAAACTCTATATCAGAAAAACTTTGGGGAAGGATTCTTTCTTTCACGATAACGCTGGTAGCTCCATGCAGCCTCTGCAGTCAAAAGACAACACAATGAATGTGCGAATACATTCATACCATTAAAATCGTATTGGTGCTGCCTTGTTGTGGTGACTCTTGACTGCAGTCGCCAAGATATCCCTTGAGATATACGGTTTCACTCATGTTATCCTTTGGCAATGCTTTTATTAATCTGAGAATATTTCACTCGAGATTCATTCACAGATAGCCCTTCATAAGACCTTGCTTCAAATAGTTGAGGAGGCTGCTCGATTGTACCAACTTCTCTTATTCTCAACTCATGTCCTTTAACCCTGCAACAAAATATTGAAGGGAAATGTCACCCGAATGCTAAAATTTCCTATTTTTTTTGATAGTAAGTGTTACCGTATTGGGGTGACATTTACAACCTGTCTTAACCACATCATGTCAAAGCTGATCATTTTTCCCTTTGCTGCTGCCTCCATTTCAGAATTCGGATACTAATTTCTTCAAATGATCATCTTTAATTGTTCTGTTTGTATTGTATTTCACTTTCCCAGATTCTTTCTGTACTTTTCCTGGAACTGGTAGTTGCATAGGAGATGGGCAATGTAAAATCACCTCAAGTATCGTACTGATAGCTTCTTGAAAACAAAAACTGTAATTGCTAAATGTTGTGGTGTCTGTGCTTGTTACAACATCATCAGATTGTCCAGTAAAATAGACTTAGCGGCAGAATTAGTGTGGAACATTTCTCACTGAGCAGATCTGTACCTGTTTCTGCCTTTCCATTTCATATTACAGACAATTGTTACCTGAACAGTAGCATTTTCTATTTTATTGCTGTGCTAAGTGCTACCATGTTTGGGCAATGGATTTCTGGCTCCTCGCGTGCAATCGGAACTCTTGACAACTGGCCCGTCACGTGGGAAGGCGAACATTAATCTTCTCACATTTCTTCCCAATGCAAACTGTATTTCAGAAATACTTTTGGAAAGGATTCTTTCTTTCAGGACACTGCTCGTAGCTCCATGCAGCCTCTGCAGTCTAAAGACACCACAACGATAGTGCGAATACATTCTTCACATCAAAGTCCTATTTGTGCTTCCTTGTTGCGGCAACTCTTGATTGCACTCGCCAAGATATCCCTTGAGATATAAGGTATAACTCATGCCTTACCTTTGGCAATGCTCTTATTAATCTGAGAAGAGTTGATTCGAGGTTTATTAACAGACAGCACTCCGTACGACCTAGCTTCAAATAGTTGAGGAGGCTGTTCATGTGTACCAACTTCTCTCTTATTCTGAGAACATGTACTTCAACGCTGTAACGAAACATTGTGTGGAAATGTCACCCTAATGCTAACATTTCCTTTTGTTTCTTTGTCGTACATGCTACTGAATTGGGGTGACATTTACTCCCTCATGGAACCACTGTGTGTCAAACCTGTTCATTTTTCCCATTCGTCCTGCCACCATTTAGGAATTTGGACTCGAATGTCTTCAAGTGCTCATCTCTAACTGTTCTGTCTCGACTGTATTTCACTTTCGCAGACTCTTTCTATACTTTTACTCGAACTGGTAGTTTCACAGGAGATTGGCAATGTAAAGTCACCTCAACAGTGGTACTGGTAGCTTCTTGAAAACAAAAACTAAGTGCTACCTGTTGTGGTGTCATTGCTTGTTGTAACACTATCAGACTGTCCAGTTCACAGTATCTTGCAATGTTGAGTATGCCAGGGAAATGTATCTCTAACAGTAGCATCCCCTACTCGATATATGTGCAAGTATCTTCATTTTGGCGTGATATATATCTTAATGATGGAACTTTTATTGAATCTCAGTGTTTCAAAATTACCGTAGCTACCAAATTCTTGCAGATTTTTTCAGTATCAGCGTGCATCAGGTTGAGATGCACCAGCTCAGATTAACATAAGAGATCAACTAAATTTCTGACAACATGAGTACAAAAGGCAACCATTGTTACCTATTCAATGACACAGTAATGAGGTGTGAATTGCAAAGGTGAAATGTAGGGACATGAAAAAATATAAAGGCTATGCTTTGCATGCAACAGATGTCCAACAACCTGAAATGGAGACTGGAGTGAGCAGTACAGACAGAAATGTGCAGCAGATCTAAGTTTGTAAGTGTAGGATCTTTGCTTTGTAACAATTTAAAGTTTCCACGAGATGTCGTCAGTAAAGTAGCTTTAGTTGCTCAATTAGTGTGGAACATTTCTCAATGAGCAGATCTCTACCTGTTTCTGCTTTGCCATTTCACTTTACAGACAATTGTCACCTGAACAGCAGCATTTTCTATTTTATTGCTGTGGTAAGTGCTACCATGTTTGGGCGACGGATTTCTGGCTCCTCACGTGCAATCGGAACTCTTGACAACTGGCTCGTCACGTTGGAAGGCTAAATGACGACGCGAACAGTACTCATGTCACATTTCTTCCCAATGCAAACTCTATTTCAGAAATACTTTGGGGAAGGATTCTTTCTTTCACGATAACGCTGGTAGCTCCATGCAGCCTCTGCAGTCAAAAGACAACACAATGAAAGTGCGAATACATTCATACCATTAAAATCGTATTGGTGCTGCCTTGTTGTGGTGACTCTTGACTGCAGTCACCAAGATATCCCTTGAGATATACAGTTTCACTCATGTTATCCTTTGGCAATGCTTTTATTAATCTGAGAATATTTCACTCGAGATTCATTCACAGATAGCCCTTCATAAGACCTTGCTTCAAATAGTTGAGGAGGCTGCTCGATTGTACCAACTTCTCTTATTCTCAACTCATGTCCTTTAACCCTGCAACAAAATATTGAAGGGAAATGTCACCCGAATGCTAAAATTTCCTATTTTTTCTTGATAGTAAGTGTTACCGTATTGGGGTGACATTTACAACCTGTCTTAACCACATCATGTCAAAGCTGATCATTTTTCCCTTTGCTGCTGCCTCCATTTCGGAATTCTGATACTAATTTCTTCAAATGATCATCTTTAATTGTTCTGTTTGTATTGTATTTCACTTTCCCAGATTCTTTCTGTACTTTTCCTGGAACTGGTAGTTGCATAGGAGATGGGCAATGTAAAATCACCTCAAGTATCGTACTGATAGCTTCTTGAAAACAAAAACTGTAATTGCTAAATGTTGTGGTGTCTGTGCTTGTTACAACATCATCAGATTGTCCAGTAAAATAGACTTAGCGGCAGAATTAGTGTGGAACATTTCTCACTGAGCAGATCTGTACCTGTTTCTGCCTTTCCATTTCATATTACAGACAATTGTTACCTGAACAGTAGCATTTTCTATTTTATTGCTGTGCTAAGTGCTACCATGTTTGGGCAATGGATTTCTGGCTCCTCGCGTGCAATCGGAACTCTTGACAACTGGCCCGTCACGTGGGAAGGCGAACATTAATCTTCTCACATTTCTTCCCAATGCAAACTGTATTTCAGAAATACTTTTGGAAAGGATTCTTTCTTTCAGGACACTGCTCGTAGCTCCATGCAGCCTCTGCAGTCTAAAGACACCACAACGATAGTGCGAATACATTCTTCACATCAAAGTCCTATTTGTGCTTCCTTGTTGCGGCAACTCTTGATTGCACTCGCCAAGATATCCCTTGAGATATAAGGTATAACTCATGCCTTACCTTTGGCAATGCTCTTATTAATCTGAGAAGAGTTGATTCGAGGTTTATTAACAGACAGCACTCCGTACGACCTAGCTTCAAATAGTTGAGGAGGCTGTTCATGTGTACCAACTTCTCTCTTATTCTGAGAACATGTACTTCAACGCTGTAACGAAACATTGTGTGGAAATGTCACCCTAATGCTAACATTTCCTTTTGTTTCTTTGTCGTACATGCTACTGAATTGGGGTGACATTTACTCCCTCATGGAACCACTGTGTGTCAAACCTGTTCATTTTTCCCATTCGTCCTGCCACCATTTAGGAATTTGGACTCGAATGTCTTCAAGTGCTCATCTCTAACTGTTCTGTCTCGACTGTATTTCACTTTCGCAGACTCTTTCTATACTTTTACTCGAACTGGTAGTTTCACAGGAGATTGGCAATGTAAAGTCACCTCAACAGTGGTACTGGTAGCTTCTTGAAAACAAAAACTAAGTGCTACCTGTTGTGGTGTCATTGCTTGTTGTAACACCATCAGACTGTCCAGTTCACAGTATCTTGCAATGTTGAGTATGCCAGGGAAATGTATCTCTAACAGTAGCATCCCCTACTCGATATATGTGCAAGTATCTTCATTTTGGCGTGATATATATCTTAATGATGGAACTTTTATTGAATCTCAGTGTTTCAAAATTACCGTAGCTACCAAATTCTTGCAGATTTTTTCAGTATCAGCGTGCATCAGGTTGAGATGCACCAGCTCAGATTAACATAAGAGATCAACTAAATTTCTGACAACATGAGTACAAAAGGCAACCATTGTTACCTATTCAATGACACAGTAATGAGGTGTGAATTGCAAAGGTGAAATGTAGGGACATGAAAAAATATAAAGGCTATGCTTTGCATGCAACAGATGTCCAACAACCTGAAATGGAGACTGGAGTGAACAGTACAGACAGAAATGTGCAGCAGATCTAAGTTTGTAAGTATAGGATCTTTGCTTTGTAACAATTTAAAGTTTCCACGAGATGTCGTCAGTAAAGTAGCTTTAGTTGCTCAATTAGTGTGGAACATTTCTCAATGAGCAGATCTCTACCTGTTTCTGCTTTGCCATTTCACTTTACAGACAATTGTCACCTGAACAGTAGCATTTTCTATTTTATTGCTGTGGTAAGTGCTACCATGTTTGGGCGACGGATTTCTGGCTCCTCACGTGCAATCGGAACTCTTGACAACTGGCTCGTCACGTTGGAAGGCTAAATGACGACGCGAACAGTACTCATGTCACATTTCTTCCCAATGCAAACTCTATTTCAGAAATACTTTGGGGAAGGATTCTTTCTTTCACGATAACGCTGGTAGCTCCATGCAGCCTCTGCAGTCAAAAGACAACACAATGAATGTGCGAATACATTCATACCATTAAAATCGTATTGGTGCTGCCTTGTTGTGGTGACTCTTGACTGCAGTCGCCAAGATATCCCTTGAGATATACGGTTTCACTCATGTTATCCTTTGGCAATGCTTTTATTAATCTGAGAATATTTCACTCGAGATTCATTCACAGATAGCCCTTCATAAGACCTTGCTTCAAATAGTTGAGGAGGCTGCTCGATTGTACCAACTTCTCTTATTCTCAACTCATGTCCTTTAACCCTGCAACAAAATATTGAAGGGAAATGTCACCCGAATGCTAAAATTTCCTATTTTTTCTTGATAGTAAGTGTTACCGTATTGGGGTGACATTTACAACCTGTCTTAACCACATCATGTCAAAGCTGATCATTTTTCCCTTTGCTGCTGCCTCCATTTCGGAATTCTGATACTAATTTCTTCAAATGATCATCTTTAATTGTTCTGTTTGTATTGTATTTCACTTTCCCAGATTCTTTCTGTACTTTTCCTGGAACTGGTAGTTGCATAGGAGATGGGCAATGTAAAATCACCTCAAGTATCGTACTGATAGCTTCTTGAAAACAAAAACTGTAATTGCTAAATGTTGTGGTGTCTGTGCTTGTTACAACATCATCAGATTGTCCAGTAAAATAGACTTAGCGGCAGAATTAGTGTGGAACATTTCTCACTGAGCAGATCTGTACCTGTTTCTGCCTTTCCATTTCATATTACAGACAATTGTTACCTGAACAGTAGCATTTTCTATTTTATTGCTGTGCTAAGTGCTACCATGTTTGGGCAATGGATTTCTGGCTCCTCGCGTGCAATCGGAACTCTTGACAACTGGCCCGTCACGTGGGAAGGCGAACATTAATCTTCTCACATTTCTTCCCAATGCAAACTGTATTTCAGAAATACTTTTGGAAAGGATTCTTTCTTTCAGGACACTGCTCGTAGCTCCATGCAGCCTCTGCAGTCTAAAGACACCACAACGATAGTGCGAATACATTCTTCACATCAAAGTCCTATTTGTGCTTCCTTGTTGCGGCAACTCTTGATTGCACTCGCCAAGATATCCCTTGAGATATAAGGTATAACTCATGCCTTACCTTTGGCAATGCTCTTATTAATCTGAGAAGAGTTGATTCGAGGTTTATTAACAGACAGCACTCCGTACGACCTAGCTTCAAATAGTTGAGGAGGCTGTTCATGTGTACCAACTTCTCTCTTATTCTGAGAACATGTACTTCAACGCTGTAACGAAACATTGTGTGGAAATGTCACCCTAATGCTAACATTTCCTTTTGTTTCTTTGTCGTACATGCTACTGAATTGGGGTGACATTTACTCCCTCATGGAACCACTGTGTGTCAAACCTGTTCATTTTTCCCATTCGTCCTGCCACCATTTAGGAATTTGGACTCGAATGTCTTCAAGTGCTCATCTCTAAATGTTCTGTCTCGACTGTATTTCACTTTCGCAGACTCTTTCTATACTTTTACTCGAACTGGTAGTTTCACAGGAGATTGGCAATGTAAAGTCACCTCAACAGTGGTACTGGTAGCTTCTTGAAAACAAAAACTAAGTGCTACCTGTTGTGGTGTCATTGCTTGTTGTAACACTATCAGACTGTCCAGTTCACAGTATCTTGCAATGTTGAGTATGCCAGGGAAATGTATCTCTAACAGTAGCATCCCCTACTCGATATATGTGCAAGTATCTTCATTTTGGCGTGATATATATCTTAATGATGGAACTTTTATTGAATCTCAGTGTTTCAAAATTACCGTAGCTACCAAATTCTTGCAGATTTTTTCAGTATCAGCGTGCATCAGGTTGAGATGCACCAGCTCAGATTAACATAAGAGATCAACTAAATTTCTGACAACATGAGTACAAAAGGCAACCATTGTTACCTATTCAATGACACAGTAATGAGGTGTGAATTGCAAAGGTGAAATGTAGGGACATGAAAAAATATAAAGGCTATGCTTTGCATGCAACAGATGTCCAACAACCTGAAATGGAGACTGGAGTGAGCAGTACAGACAGAAATGTGCAGCAGATCTAAGTTTGTAAGTGTAGGATCTTTGCTTTGTAACAATTTAAAGTTTCCACGAGATGTCGTCAGTAAAGTAGCTTTAGTTGCTCAATTAGTGTGGAACATTTCTCAATGAGCAGATCTCTACCTGTTTCTGCTTTGCCATTTCACTTTACAGACAATTGTCACCTGAACAGCAGCATTTTCTATTTTATTGCTGTGGTAAGTGCTACCATGTTTGGGCGACGGATTTCTGGCTCCTCACGTGCAATCGGAACTCTTGACAACTGGCTCGTCACGTTGGAAGGCTAAATGACGACGCGAAAAGTACTCATGTCACATTTCTTCCCAATGCAAACTCTATTTTAGAAATACTTTGGGGAAGGATTCTTTCTTTCACGATAACGCTGGTAGCTCCATGCAGCCTCTGCAGTCAAAAGACAACACAATGAAAGTGCGAATACATTCATACCATTAAAATCGTATTGGTGCTGCCTTGTTGTGGTGACTCTTGACTGCAGTCACCAAGATATCCCTTGAGATATACAGTTTCACTCATGTTATCCTTTGGCAATGCTTTTATTAATCTGAGAATATTTCACTCGAGATTCATTCACAGATAGCCCTTCATAAGACCTTGCTTCAAATAGTTGAGGAGGCTGCTCGATTGTACCAACTTCTCTTATTCTCAACTCATGTCCTTTAACCCTGCAACAAAATATTGAAGGGAAATGTCACCCGAATGCTAAAATTTCCTATTTTTTCTTGATAGTAAGTGTTACCGTATTGGGGTGACATTTACAACCTGTCTTAACCACATCATGTCAAAGCTGATCATTTTTCCCTTTGCTGCTGCCTCCATTTCGGAATTCTGATACTAATTTCTTCAAATGATCATCTTTAATTGTTCTGTTTGTATTGTATTTCACTTTCCCAGATTCTTTCTGTACTTTTCCTGGAACTGGTAGTTGCATAGGAGATGGGCAATGTAAAATCACCTCAAGTATCGTACTGATAGCTTCTTGAAAACAAAAACTGTAATTGCTAAATGTTGTGGTGTCTGTGCTTGTTACAACATCATCAGATTGTCCAGTAAAATAGACTTAGCGGCAGAATTAGTGTGGAACATTTCTCACTGAGCAGATCTGTACCTGTTTCTGCCTTTCCATTTCATATTACAGACAATTGTTACCTGAACAGTAGCATTTTCTATTTTATTGCTGTGCTAAGTGCTACCATGTTTGGGCAATGGATTTCTGGCTCCTCGCGTGCAATCGGAACTCTTGACAACTGGCCCGTCACGTGGGAAGGCGAACATTAATCTTCTCACATTTCTTCCCAATGCAAACTGTATTTCAGAAATACTTTTGGAAAGGATTCTTTCTTTCAGGACACTGCTCGTAGCTCCATGCAGCCTCTGCAGTCTAAAGACACCACAACGATAGTGCGAATACATTCTTCACATCAAAGTCCTATTTGTGCTTCCTTGTTGCGGCAACTCTTGATTGCACTCGCCAAGATATCCCTTGAGATATAAGGTATAACTCATGCCTTACCTTTGGCAATGCTCTTATTAATCTGAGAAGAGTTGATTCGAGGTTTATTAACAGACAGCACTCCGTACGACCTAGCTTCAAATAGTTGAGGAGGCTGTTCATGTGTACCAACTTCTCTCTTATTCTGAGAACATGTACTTCAACGCTGTAACGAAACATTGTGTGGAAATGTCACCCTAATGCTAACATTTCCTTTTGTTTCTTTGTCGTACATGCTACTGAATTGGGGTGACATTTACTCCCTCATGGAACCACTGTGTGTCAAACCTGTTCATTTTTCCCATTCGTCCTGCCACCATTTAGGAATTTGGACTCGAATGTCTTCAAGTGCTCATCTCTAAATGTTCTGTCTCGACTGTATTTCACTTTCGCAGACTCTTTCTATACTTTTACTCGAACTGGTAGTTTCACAGGAGATTGGCAATGTAAAGTCACCTCAACAGTGGTACTGGTAGCTTCTTGAAAACAAAAACTAAGTGCTACCTGTTGTGGTGTCATTGCTTGTTGTAACACTATCAGACTGTCCAGTTCACAGTATCTTGCAATGTTGAGTATGCCAGGGAAATGTATCTCTAACAGTAGCATCCCCTACTCGATATATGTGCAAGTATCTTCATTTTGGCGTGATATATATCTTAATGATGGAACTTTTATTGAATCTCAGTGTTTCAAAATTACCGTAGCTACCAAATTCTTGCAGATTTTTTCAGTATCAGCGTGCATCAGGTTGAGATGCACCAGCTCAGATTAACATAAGAGATCAACTAAATTTCTGACAACATGAGTACAAAAGGCAACCATTGTTACCTATTCAATGACACAGTAATGAGGTGTGAATTGCAAAGGTGAAATGTAGGGACATGAAAAAATATAAAGGCTATGCTTTGCATGCAACAGATGTCCAACAACCTGAAATGGAGACTGGAGTGAGCAGTACAGACAGAAATGTGCAGCAGATCTAAGTTTGTAAGTGTAGGATCTTTGCTTTGTAACAATTTAAAGTTTCCACGAGATGTCGTCAGTAAAGTAGCTTTAGTTGCTCAATTAGTGTGGAACATTTCTCAATGAGCAGATCTCTACCTGTTTCTGCTTTGCCATTTCACTTTACAGACAATTGTCACCTGAACAGCAGCATTTTCTATTTTATTGCTGTGGTAAGTGCTACCATGTTTGGGCGACGGATTTCTGGCTCCTCACGTGCAATCGGAACTCTTGACAACTGGCTCGTCACGTTGGAAGGCTAAATGACGACGCGAAAAGTACTCATGTCACATTTCTTCCCAATGCAAACTCTATTTCAGAAATACTTTGGGGAAGGATTCTTTCTTTCACGATAACGCTGGTAGCTCCATGCAGCCTCTGCAGTCAAAAGACAACACAATGAAAGTGCGAATACATTCATACCATTAAAATCGTATTGGTGCTGCCTTGTTGTGGTGACTCTTGACTGCAGTCACCAAGATATCCCTTGAGATATACAGTTTCACTCATGTTATCCTTTGGCAATGCTTTTATTAATCTGAGAATATTTCACTCGAGATTCATTCACAGATAGCCCTTCATAAGACCTTGCTTCAAATAGTTGAGGAGGCTGCTCGATTGTACCAACTTCTCTTATTCTCAACTCATGTCCTTTAACCCTGCAACAAAATATTGAAGGGAAATGTCACCCGAATGCTAAAATTTCCTATTTTTTCTTGATAGTAAGTGTTACCGTATTGGGGTGACATTTACAACCTGTCTTAACCACATCATGTCAAAGCTGATCATTTTTCCCTTTGCTGCTGCCTCCATTTCGGAATTCTGATACTAATTTCTTCAAATGATCATCTTTAATTGTTCTGTTTGTATTGTATTTCACTTTCCCAGATTCTTTCTGTACTTTTCCTGGAACTGGTAGTTGCATAGGAGATGGGCAATGTAAAATCACCTCAAGTATCGTACTGATAGCTTCTTGAAAACAAAAACTGTAATTGCTAAATGTTGTGGTGTCTGTGCTTGTTACAACATCATCAGATTGTCCAGTAAAATAGACTTAGCGGCAGAATTAGTGTGGAACATTTCTCACTGAGCAGATCTGTACCTGTTTCTGCCTTTCCATTTCATATTACAGACAATTGTTACCTGAACAGTAGCATTTTCTATTTTATTGCTGTGCTAAGTGCTACCATGTTTGGGCAATGGATTTCTGGCTCCTCGCGTGTTATCGGAACTCTTGACAACTGGCCCGTCACGTGGGAAGGCGAACATTAATCTTCTCACATTTCTTCCCAATGCAAACTGTATTTCAGAAATACTTTTGGAAAGGATTCTTTCTTTCAGGACACTGCTCGTAGCTCCATGCAGCCTCTGCAGTCTAAAGACACCACAACGATAGTGCGAATACATTCTTCACATCAAAGTCCTATTTGTGCTTCCTTGTTGCGGCAACTCTTGATTGCACTCGCCAAGATATCCCTTGAGATATAAGGTATAACTCATGCCTTACCTTTGGCAATGCTCTTATTAATCTGAGAAGAGTTGATTCGAGGTTTATTAACAGACAGCACTCCGTACGACCTAGCTTCAAATAGTTGAGGAGGCTGTTCATGTGTACCAACTTCTCTCTTATTCTGAGAACATGTACTTCAACGCTGTAACGAAACATTGTGTGGAAATGTCACCCTAATGCTAACATTTCCTTTTGTTTCTTTGTCGTACATGCTACTGAATTGGGGTGACATTTACTCCCTCATGGAACCACTGTGTGTCAAACCTGTTCATTTTTCCCATTCGTCCTGCCACCATTTAGGAATTTGGACTCGAATGTCTTCAAGTGCTCATCTCTAACTGTTCTGTCTCGACTGTATTTCACTTTCGCAGACTCTTTCTATACTTTTACTCGAACTGGTAGTTTCACAGGAGATTGGCAATGTAAAGTCACCTCAACAGTGGTACTGGTAGCTTCTTGAAAACAAAAACTAAGTGCTACCTGTTGTGGTGTCATTGCTTGTTGTAACACCATCAGACTGTCCAGTTCACAGTATCTTGCAATGTTGAGTATGCCAGGGAAATGTATCTCTAACAGTAGCATCCCCTACTCGATATATGTGCAAGTATCTTCATTTTGGCGTGATATATATCTTAATGATGGAACTTTTATTGAATCTCAGTGTTTCAAAATTACCGTAGCTACCAAATTCTTGCAGATTTTTTCAGTATCAGCGTGCATCAGGTTGAGATGCACCAGCTCAGATTAACATAAGAGATCAACTAAATTTCTGACAACATGAGTACAAAAGGCAACCATTGTTACCTATTCAATGACACAGTAATGAGGTGTGAATTGCAAAGGTGAAATGTAGGGACATGAAAAAATATAAAGGCTATGCTTTGAATGCAACAGATGTCCAACAACCTGAAATGGAGACTGGAGTGAGCAGTACAGACAGAAATATGCAGCAGATCTAAGTTTGTAAGTATAGGATCTTTGCTTTGTAACAATTTAAAGTTTCCACGAGATGTCGTCAGTAAAGTAGCTTTAGTTGCTCAATTAGTTTGGAACATTTCTCAATGAGCAGATCTCTACCTGTTTCTGCTTTGTCATTTCACTTTACAGACAATTGTCACCTGAACAGTAGCATTTTCTATTTTATTGCTGTGCTAAGTGCTACCATGTTTGGGCAATGGATTTCTGGCTCCTCGCGTGCAATCGGAACTCTTGACAACTGGCCCGTCACGTGGGAAGGCAAACATTAATCTTCTCACATTTCTTCCCAATGCAAACTGTATTTCAGAAATACTTTTGGAAAGGATTCTTTCTTTCAGGACACTGCTCGTAGCTCCATGCAGCCTCTGCAGTCTAAAGACACCACAATGATAGTGCGAATACATTCTTCACATCAAAGTCCTATTTGTGCTTCCTTGTTGCGGCAACTCTTGATTGCACTCGCCAAGATATCCCTTGAGATATAAGGTATAACTCATGCCTTACCTTTGGCAATGCTCTTATTAATCTGAGAAGAGTTGATTCGAGGTTTATTAACAGACAGCACTCCGTACGACCTAGCTTCAAATAGTTGAGGAGGCTGTTCATGTGTACCAACTTCTCTCTTATTCTGAGAACATGTACTTCAACGCTGTAACGAAACATTGTGTGGAAATGTCACCCTAATGCTAACATTTCCTTTTGTTTCTTTGTCGTACATGCTACTGAATTGGGGTGACATTTACTCCCTCATGGAACCACTGTGTGTCAAACCTGTTCATTTTTCCCATTCGTCCTGCCACCATTTAGGAATTTGGACTCGAATGTCTTCAAGTGCTCATCTCTAACTGTTCTGTCTCGACTGTATTTCACTTTCGCAGACTCTTTCTATACTTTTACTCGAACTGGTAGTTTCACAGGAGATTGGCAATGTAAAGTCACCTCAACAGTGGTACTGGTAGCTTCTTGAAAACAAAAACTAAGTGCTACCTGTTGTGGTGTCATTGCTTGTTGTAACACCATCAGACTGTCCAGTTCACAGTATCTTGCAATGTTGAGTATGCCAGGGAAATGTATCTCTAACAGTAGCATCCCCTACTCGATATATGTGCAAGTATCTTCATTTTGGCGTGATATATATCTTAATGATGGAACTTTTATTGAATCTCAGTGTTTCAAAATTACCGTAGCTACCAAATTCTTGCAGATTTTTTCAGTATCAGCGTGCATCAGGTTGAGATGCACCAGCTCAGATTAACATAAGAGATCAACTAAATTTCTGACAACATGAGTACAAAAGGCAACCATTGTTACCTATTCAATGACACAGTAATGAGGTGTGAATTGCAAAGGTGAAATGTAGGGACATGAAAAAATATAAAGGCTATGCTTTGCATGCAACAGATGTCCAACAACCTGAAATGGAGACTGGAGTGAGCAGTACAGACAGAAATGTGCAGCAGATCTAAGTTTGTAAGTGTAGGATCTTTGCTTTGTAACAATTTAAAGTTTCCACGAGATGTCGTCAGTAAAGTAGCTTTAGTTGCTCAATTAGTGTGGAACATTTCTCAATGAGCAGATCTCTACCTGTTTCTGCTTTGCCATTTCACTTTACAGACAATTGTCACCTGAACAGCAGCATTTTCTATTTTATTGCTGTGGTAAGTGCTACCATGTTTGGGCGACGGATTTCTGGCTCCTCACGTGCAATCGGAACTCTTGACAACTGGCTCGTCACGTTGGAAGGCTAAATGACGACGCGAACAGTACTCATGTCACATTTCTTCCCAATACAAACTCTATTTCAGAAATACTTTGGGGAAGGATTCTTTCTTTCACGATAACATTGGTAGCTCCATGCAGCCTCCGCAGTCAAAAGACAACACAATGAAAGTGCGAATACATTCATACCATTAAAATCGTATTGGTGCTGCCTTGTTGTGGTGACTCTTGACTGCAGTCACCAAGATATCCCTTGAGATATACAGTTTCACTCATGTTATCCTTTGGCAATGCTTTTATTAATCTGAGAATATTTCACTCGAGATTCATTCACAGATAGCCCTTCATAAGACCTTGCTTCAAATAGTTGAGGAGGCTGCTCGATTGTACCAACTTCTCTTATTCTCAACTCATGTCCTTTAACCCTGCAACAAAATATTGAAGGGAAATGTCACCCGAATGCTAAAATTTCCTATTTTTTCTTGATAGTAAGTGTTACCGTATTGGGGTGACATTTACAACCTGTCTTAACCACATCATGTCAAAGCTGATCATTTTTCCCTTTGCTGCTGCCTCCATTTCAGAATTCTGATACTAATTTCTTCAAATGATCATCTTTAATTGTTCTGTTTGTATTGTATTTCACTTTCCCAGATTCTTTCTGTACTTTTCCTGGAACTGGTAGTTGCATAGGAGATGGGCAATGTAAAATCACCTCAAGTATCGTACTGATAGCTTCTTGAAAACAAAAACTGTAATTGCTAAATGTTGTGGTGTCTGTGCTTGTTACAACATCATCAGATTGTCCAGTAAAATAGACTTAGCGGCAGAATTAGTGTGGAACATTTCTCACTGAGCAGATCTGTACCTGTTTCTGCCTTTCCATTTCATATTACAAACAATTGTTACCTGAACAGTAGCATTTTCTATTTTATTGCTGTGCTAAGTGCTACCATGTTTGGGCAATGGATTTCTGGCTCCTCGCGTGCAATCGGAACTCTTGACAACTGGCCCGTCACGTGGGAAGGCGAACATTAATCTTCTCACATTTCTTCCCAATGCAAACTGTATTTCAGAAATACTTTTGGAAAGGATTCTTTCTTTCAGGACACTGCTCGTAGCTCCATGCAGCCTCTGCAGTCTAAAGACACCACAACGATAGTGCGAATACATTCTTCACATCAAAGTCCTATTTGTGCTTCCTTGTTGCGGCAACTCTTGATTGCACTCGCCAAGATATCCCTTGAGATATAAGGTATAACTCATGCCTTACCTTTGGCAATGCTCTTATTAATCTGAGAAGAGTTGATTCGAGGTTTATTAATAGACAGCACTCCGTACGACCTAGCTTCAAATAGTTGAGGAGGCTGTTCATGTGTACCAACTTCTCTCTTATTCTGAGAACATGTACTTCAACGCTGTAACGAAACATTGTGTGGAAATGTCACCCTAATGCTAACATTTCCTTTTGTTTCTTTGTCGTACATGCTACTGAATTGGGGTGACATTTACTCCCTCATGGAACCACTGTGTGTCAAACCTGTTCATTTTTCCCATTCGTCCTGCCACCATTTAGGAATTTGGACTCGAATGTCTTCAAGTGCTCATCTCTAACTGTTCTGTCTCGACTGTATTTCACTTTCGCAGACTCTTTCTATACTTTTACTCGAACTGGTAGTTTCACAGGAGATTGGCAATGTAAAGTCACCTCAACAGTGGTACTGGTAGCTTCTTGAAAACAAAAACTAAGTGCTACCTGTTGTGGTGTCATTGCTTGTTGTAACACTATCAGACTGTCCAGTTCACAGTATCTTGCAATGTTGAGTATGCCAGGGAAATGTATCTCTAACAGTAGCATCCCCTACTCGATATATGTGCAAGTATCTTCATTTTGGCGTGATATATATCTTAATGATGGAACTTTTATTGAATCTCAGTGTTTCAAAATTACCGTAGCTACCAAATTCTTGCAGATTTTTTCAGTATCAGCGTGCATCAGGTTGAGATGCACCAGCTCAGATTAACATAAGAGATCAACTAAATTTCTGACAACATGAGTACAAAAGGCAACCATTGTTACCTATTCAATGACACAGTAATGAGGTGTGAATTGCAAAGGTGAAATGTAGGGACATGAAAAAATATAAAGGCTATGCTTTGCATGCAACAGATGTCCAACAACCTGAAATGGAGACTGGAGTGAGCAGTACAGACAGAAATGTGCAGCAGATCTAAGTTTGTAAGTGTAGGATCTTTGCTTTGTAACAATTTAAAGTTTCCACGAGATGTCGTCAGTAAAGTAGCTTTAGTTGCTCAATTAGTGTGGAACATTTCTCAATGAGCAGATCTCTACCTGTTTCTGCTTTGCCATTTCACTTTACAGACAATTGTCACCTGAACAGCAGCATTTTCTATTTTATTGCTGTGGTAAGTGCTACCATGTTTGGGCGACGGATTTCTGGCTCCTCACGTGCAATCGGAACTCTTGACAACTGGCTCGTCACGTTGGAAGGCTAAATGACGACGCGAACAGTACTCATGTCACATTTCTTCCCAATGCAAACTCTATTTCAGAAATACTTTGGGGAAGGATTCTTTCTTTCACGATAACGCTGGTAGCTCCATGCAGCCTCTGCAGTCAAAAGACAACACAATGAAAGTGCGAATACATTCATACCATTAAAATCGTATTGGTGCTGCCTTGTTGTGGTGACTCTTGACTGCAGTCACCAAGATATCCCTTGAGATATACAGTTTCACTCATGTTATCCTTTGGCAATGCTTTTATTAATCTGAGAATATTTCACTCGAGATTCATTCACAGATAGCCCTTCATAAGACCTTGCTTCAAATAGTTGAGGAGGCTGCTCGATTGTACCAACTTCTCTTATTCTCAACTCATGTCCTTTAACCCTGCAACAAAATATTGAAGGGAAATGTCACCCGAATGCTAAAATTTCCTATTTTTTCTTGATAGTAAGTGTTACCGTATTGGGGTGACATTTACAACCTGTCTTAACCACATCATGTCAAAGCTGATCATTTTTCCCTTTGCTGCTGCCTCCATTTCGGAATTCTGATACTAATTTCTTCAAATGATCATCTTTAATTGTTCTGTTTGTATTGTATTTCACTTTCCCAGATTCTTTCTGTACTTTTCCTGGAACTGGTAGTTGCATAGGAGATGGGCAATGTAAAATCACCTCAAGTATCGTACTGATAGCTTCTTGAAAACAAAAACTGTAATTGCTAAATGTTGTGGTGTCTGTGCTTGTTACAACATCATCAGATTGTCCAGTAAAATAGACTTAGCGGCAGAATTAGTGTGGAACATTTCTCACTGAGCAGATCTGTACCTGTTTCTGCCTTTCCATTTCATATTACAGACAATTGTTACCTGAACAGTAGCATTTTCTATTTTATTGCTGTGCTAAGTGCTACCATGTTTGGGCAATGGATTTCTGGCTCCTCGCGTGCAATCGGAACTCTTGACAACTGGCCCGTCACGTGGGAAGGCGAACATTAATCTTCTCACATTTCTTCCCAATGCAAACTGTATTTCAGAAATACTTTTGGAAAGGATTCTTTCTTTCAGGACACTGCTCGTAGCTCCATGCAGCCTCTGCAGTCTAAAGACACCACAACGATAGTGCGAATACATTCTTCACATCAAAGTCCTATTTGTGCTTCCTTGTTGCGGCAACTCTTGATTGCACTCGCCAAGATATCCCTTGAGATATAAGGTATAACTCATGCCTTACCTTTGGCAATGCTCTTATTAATCTGAGAAGAGTTGATTCGAGGTTTATTAATAGACAGCACTCCGTACGACCTAGCTTCAAATAGTTGAGGAGGCTGTTCATGTGTACCAACTTCTCTCTTATTCTGAGAACATGTACT
This sequence comes from Pristiophorus japonicus, assembly GCF_044704955.1. Lineage (NCBI taxonomy): Eukaryota > Metazoa > Chordata > Chondrichthyes > Pristiophoridae > Pristiophorus > Pristiophorus japonicus. Next base: position 221,113,295 of record NC_091978.1, read on the forward strand.
TCAACGCTGTAACGAAACATTGTGTGGAAATGTCACCCTAATGCTAACATTTCCTTTTGTTTCTTTGTCGTACATGCTACTGAATTGGGGTGACATTTACTCCCTCATGGAACCACTGTGTGTCAAACCTGTTCATTTTTCCCATTCGTCCTGCCACCATTTAGGAATTTGGACTCGAATGTCTTCAAGTGCTCATCTCTAAATGTTCTGTCTCGACTGTATTTCACTTTCGCAGACTCTTTCTATACTTTTACTCGAACTGGTAGTTTCACAGGAGATTGGCAATGTAAAGTCACCTCAACAGTGGTACTGGTAGCTTCTTGAAAACAAAAACTAAGTGCTACCTGTTGTGGTGTCATTGCTTGTTGTAACACTATCAGACTGTCCAGTTCACAGTATCTTGCAATGTTGAGTATGCCAGGGAAATGTATCTCTAACAGTAGCATCCCCTACTCGATATATGTGCAAGTATCTTCATTTTGGCGTGATATATATCTTAATGATGGAACTTTTATTGAATCTCAGTGTTTCAAAATTACCGTAGCTACCAAATTCTTGCAGATTTTTTCAGTATCAGCGTGCATCAGGTTGAGATGCACCAGCTCAGATTAACATAAGAGATCAACTAAATTTCTGACAACATGAGTACAAAAGGCAACCATTGTTACCTATTCAATGACACAGTAATGAGGTGTGAATTGCAAAGGTGAAATGTAGGGACATGAAAAAATATAAAGGCTATGCTTTGCATGCAACAGATGTCCAACAACCTGAAATGGAGACTGGAGTGAACAGTACAGACAGAAATGTGCAGCAGATCTAAGTTTGTAAGTGTAGGATCTTTGCTTTGTAACATTTTAAAGTTTCCACGAGATGTCGTCAGTAAAGTAGCTTTAGTTGCTCAATTAGTGTGGAACATTTCTCAGTGAGCAGATCTCTACCTGTTTCTGCTTTGCCATTTCACTTTACAGACAATTGTCACCTGAACAGTAGCATTTTCTATTTTATTGCTGTGGTAAGTGCTACCATGTTTGGGCGGCGGATTTCTGGCTCCTCACGTGCAATCGGAACTCTTGACAACTGGCTCGTCACGTTGGAAGGCTAAATGACGACGCGAACAGTACTCATGTCACATTTCTTCCCAATACAAACTCTATTTCAGAAATACTTTGGGGAAGGATTCTTTCTTTCACGATAACACTGGTAGCTCCATGCAGCCTCCGCAGTCAAAAGACAACACAATGAAAGTGCGAATACATTCATACCATTAAAATCGTATTGGTGCTGCCTTGTTGTGGTGACTCTTGACTGCAGTCACCAAGATATCCCTTGAGATATACAGTTTCACTCATGTTATCCTTTGGCAATGCTTTTATTAATCTGAGAATATTTCACTCGAGATTCATTCACAGATAGCCCTTCATAAGACCTTGCTTCAAATAGTTGAGGAGGCTGCTCGATTGTACCAACTTCTCTTATTCTCAACTCATGTCCTTTAACCCTGCAACAAAATATTGAAGGGAAATGTCACCCGAATGCTAAAATTTCCTATTTTTTCTTGATAGTAAGTGTTACCGTATTGGGGTGACATTTACAACCTGTCTTAACCACATCATGTCAAAGCTGATCATTTTTCCCTTTGCTGCTGCCTCCATTTCAGAATTCTGATACTAATTTCTTCAAATGATCATCTTTAATTGTTCTGTTTGTATTGTATTTCACTTTCCCAGATTCTTTCTGTACTTTTCCTGGAACTGGTAGTTGCATAGGAGATGGGCAATGTAAAATCACCTCAAGTATTGTACTGATAGCTTCTTGAAAACAAAAACTGTAATTGCTAAATGTTGTGGTGTCTGTGCTTGTTACAACATCATCAGATTGTCCAGTAAAATAGACTTAGCGGCAGAATTAGTGTGGAACATTTCTCACTGAGCAGATCTGTACCTGTTTCTGCCTTTCCATTTCATATTACAGACAATTGTTACCTGAACAGTAGCATTTTCTATTTTATTGCTGTGCTAAGTGCTACCATGTTTGGGCAATGGATTTCTGGCTCCTCGCGTGCAATCGGAACTCTTGACAACTGGCCCGTCACGTGGGAAGGCGAACATTAATCTTCTCACATTTCTTCCCAATGCAAACTGTATTTCAGAAATACTTTTGGAAAGGATTCTTTCTTTCAGGACATTGCTCGTAGCTCCATGCAGCCTCTGCAGTCTAAAGACACCACAACGATAGTGCGAATACATTCTTCACATCAAAGTCCTATTTGTGCTTCCTTGTTGCGGCAACTCTTGATTGCACTCGCCAAGATATCCCTTGAGATATAAGGTATAACTCATGCCTTACCTTTGGCAATGCTCTTATTAATCTGAGAAGAGTTGATTCGAGGTTTATTAACAGACAGCACTCCGTACGACCTTGCTTCAAATAGTTGAGGAGGCTGTTCATGTGTACCAACTTCTCTCTTATTCTGAGAACATGTACTTCAATGCTGTAACGAAACATTGTGTGGAAATGTCACCCTAATGCTAACATTTCCTTTTGTTTCTTTGTCGTACATGCTACTGAATTGGGGTGACATTTACTCCCTCATGGAACCACTGTGTGTCAAACCTGTTCATTTTTCCCATTCGTCCTGCCACCATTTAGGAATTTGGACTCGAATGTCTTCAAGTGCTCATCTCTAACTGTTCTGTCTCGACTGTATTTCACTTTCGCAGACTCTTTCTATACTTTTACTCGAACTGGTAGTTTCACAGGAGATTGGCAATGTAAAGTCACCTCAACAGTGGTACTGGTAGCTTCTTGAAAACAAAAACTAAGTGCTACCTGTTGTGGTGTCATTGCTTGTTGTAACACCATCAGACTGTCCAGTTCACAGTATCTTGCAATGTTGAGTATGCCAAGGAAATGTATCTCTAACAGTAGCATCCCCTACTCGATATATGTGCAAGTATCTTCATTTTGGCGTGATATATATCTTAATGATGGAACTTTTATTGAATCTCAGTGTTTCAAAATTACCGTAGCTACCAAATTCTTGCAGATTTTTTCAGTATCAGCGTGCATCAGGTTTGAGATGCACCAGCTCAGATTAACATAAGAGATCAACTAAATTTCTGACAACATGAGTACAAAAGGCAACCATTGTTACCTATTCAATGACACAGTAATGAGGTGTGAATTGCAAAGGTGAAATGTAGGGACATGAAAAAATATAAAGGCTATGCTTTGCATGCAACAGATGTCCAACAACCTGAAATGGAGACTGGAGTGAACAGTACAGACAGAAATGTGCAGCAGATCTAAGTTTGTAAGTGTAGGATCTTTGCTTTGTAACATTTTAAAGTTTCCACGAGATGTCGTCAGTAAAGTAGCTTTAGTTGCTCAATTAGTGTGGAACATTTCTCAGTGAGCAGATCTCTACCTGTTTCTGCTTTGCCATTTCACTTTACAGACAATTGTCACCTGAACAGTATCATTTTCTATTTTATTGCTGTGGTAAGTGCTACCATGTTTGGGCGACGGATTTCTGGCTCCTCACGTGCAATCGGAACTCTTGACAACTGGCTCGTCACGTTGGAAGGCTAAATGACGACGCGAACAGTACTCATGTCACATTTCTTCCCAATACAAACTCTATTTCAGAAATACTTTGGGGAAGGATTCTTTCTTTCACGATAACACTGGTAGCTCCATGCAGCCTCCGCAGTCAAAAGACAACACAATGAAAGTGCGAATACATTCATACCATTAAAATCGTATTGGTGCTGCCTTGTTGTGGTGACTCTTGACTGCAGTCACCAAGATATCCCTTGAGATATACAGTTTCACTCATGTTATCCTTTGGCAATGCTTTTATTAATCTGAGAATATTTCACTCGAGATTCATTCACAGATAGCCCTTCATAAGACCTTGCTTCAAATAGTTGAGGAGGCTGCTCGATTGTACCAACTTCTCTTATTCTCAACTCATGTCCTTTAACCCTGCAACAAAATATTGAAGGGAAATGTCACCCGAATGCTAAAATTTCCTATTTTTTCTTGATAGTAAGTGTTACCGTATTGGGGTGACATTTACAACCTGTCTTAACCACATCATGTCAAAGCTGATCATTTTTCCCTTTGCTGCTGCCTCCATTTCAGAATTCTGATACTAATTTCTTCAAATGATCATCTTTAATTGTTCTGTTTGTATTGTATTTCACTTTCCCAGATTCTTTCTGTACTTTTCCTGGAACTGGTAGTTGCATAGGAGATGGGCAATGTAAAATCACCTCAAGTATCGTACTGATAGCTTCTTGAAAACAAAAACTGTAATTGCTAAATGTTGTGGTGTCTGTGCTTGTTACAACATCATCAGATTGTCCAGTAAAATAGACTTAGCGGCAGAATTAGTGTGGAACATTTCTCACTGAGCAGATCTGTACCTGTTTCTGCCTTTCCATTTCATATTATAGACAATTGTTACCTGAACAGTAGCATTTTCTATTTTATTGCTGTGCTAAGTGCTACCATGTTTGGGCAATGGATTTCTGGCTCCTCGCGTGCAATCGGAACTCTTGACAACTGGCCCGTCACGTGGGAAGGCGAACATTAATCTTCTCACATTTCTTCCCAATGCAAACTGTATTTCAGAAATACTTTTGGAAAGGATTCTTTCTTTCAGGACACTGCTCGTAGCTCCATGCAGCCTCTGCAGTCTAAAGACACCACAACGATAGTGCGAATACATTCTTCACATCAAAGTCCTATTTGTGCTTCCTTGTTGCGGCAACTCTTGATTGCACTCGCCAAGATATCCCTTGAGATATAAGGTATAACTCATGCCTTACCTTTGGCAATGCTCTTATTAATCTGAGAAGAGTTGATTCGAGGTTTATTAACAGACAGCACTCCGTACGACCTTGCTTCAAATAGTTGAGGAGGCTGTTCATGTGTACCAACTTCTCTCTTATTCTGAGAACATGTACTTCAATGCTGTAACGAAACATTGTGTGGAAATGTCACCCTAATGCTAACATTTCCTTTTGTTTCTTTGTCGTACATGCTACTGAATTGGGGTGACATTTACTCCCTCATGGAACCACTGTGTGTCAAACCTGTTCATTTTTCCCATTCGTCCTGCCACCATTTAGGAATTTGGACTCGAATGTCTTCAAGTGCTCATCTCTAACTGTTCTGTCTCGACTGTATTTCACTTTCGCAGACTCTTTCTATACTTTTACTCGAACTGGTAGTTTCACAGGAGATTGGCAATGTAAAGTCACCTCAACAGTGGTACTGGTAGCTTCTTGAAAACAAAAACTAAGTGCTACCTGTTGTGGTGTCATTGCTTGTTGTAACACCATCAGACTGTCCAGTTCACAGTATCTTGCAATGTTGAGTATGCCAGGGAAATGTATCTCTAACAGTAGCATCCCCTACTCGATATATGTGCAAGTATCTTCATTTTGGCGTGATATATATCTTAATGATGGAACTTTTATTGAATCTCAGTGTTTCAAAATTACCGTAGCTACCAAATTCTTGCAGATTTTTTCAGTATCAGCGTGCATCAGGTTTGAGATGCACCAGCTCAGATTAACATAAGAGATCAACTAAATTTCTGACAACATGAGTACAAAAGGCAACCATTGTTACCTATTCAATGACACAGTAATGAGGTGTGAATTGCAAAGGTGAAATGTAGGGACATGAAAAAATATAAAGGCTATGCTTTGCATGCAACAGATGTCCAACAACCTGAAATGGAGACTGGAGTGAACAGTACAGACAGAAATGTGCAGCAGATCTAAGTTTGTAAGTGTAGGATCTTTGCTTTGTAACATTTTAAAGTTTCCACGAGATGTCGTCAGTAAAGTAGCTTTAGTTGCTCAATTAGTGTGGAACATTTCTCAGTGAGCAGATCTCTACCTGTTTCTGCTTTGCCATTTCACTTTACAGACAATTGTCACCTGAACAGTATCATTTTCTATTTTATTGCTGTGGTAAGTGCTACCATGTTTGGGCGACGGATTTCTGGCTCCTCACGTGCAATCGGAACTCTTGACAACTGGCTCGTCACGTTGGAAGGCTAAATGACGACGCGAACAGTACTCATGTCACATTTCTTCCCAATGCAAACTCTATTTCAGAAATACTTTGGGGAAGGATTCTTTCTTTCACGATAACACTGGTAGCTCCATGCAGCCTCCGCAGTCAAAAGACAACACAATGAAAGTGCGAATACATTCATACCATTAAAATCGTATTGGTGCTGCCTTGTTGTGGTGACTCTTGACTGCAGTCACCAAGATATCCCTTGAGATATACAGTTTCACTCATGTTATCCTTTGGCAATGCTTTTATTAATCTGAGAATATTTCACTCGAGATTCATTCACAGATAGCCCTTCATAAGACCTTGCTTCAAATAGTTGAGGAGGCTGCTCGATTGTACCAACTTCTCTTATTCTCAACTCATGTCCTTTAACCCTGCAACAAAATATTGAAGGGAAATGTCACCCGAATGCTAAAATTTCCTATTTTTTCTTGATAGTAAGTGTTACCGTATTGGGGTGACATTTACAACCTGTCTTAACCACATCATGTCAAAGCTGATCATTTTTCCCTTTGCTGCTGCCTCCATTTCAGAATTCTGATACTAATTTCTTCAAATGATCATCTTTAATTGTTCTGTTTGTATTGTATTTCACTTTCCCAGATTCTTTCTGTACTTTTCCTGGAACTGGTAGTTGCATAGGAGATGGGCAATGTAAAATCACCTCAAGTATCGTACTGATAGCTTCTTGAAAACAAAAACTGTAATTGCTAAATGTTGTGGTGTCTGTGCTTGTTACAACATCATCAGATTGTCCAGTAAAATAGACTTAGCGGCAGAATTAGTGTGGAACATTTCTCACTGAGCAGATCTGTACCTGTTTCTGCCTTTCCATTTCATATTACAGACAATTGTTACCTGAACAGTAGCATTTTCTATTTTATTGCTGTGCTAAGTGCTACCATGTTTGGGCAATGGATTTCTGGCTCCTCGCGTGCAATCGGAACTCTTGACAACTGGCCCGTCACGTGGGAAGGCGAACATTAATCTTCTCACATTTCTTCCCAATGCAAACTGTATTTCAGAAATACTTTTGGAAAGGATTCTTTCTTTCAGGACACTGCTCGTAGCTCCATGCAGCCTCTGCAGTCTAAAGACACCACAACGATAGTGCGAATACATTCTTCACATCAAAGTTCTATTTGTGCTTCCTTGTTGCGGCAACTCTTGATTGCACTCGCCAAGATATCCCTTGAGATATAAGGTATAACTCATGCCTTACCTTTGGCAATGCTCTTATTAATCTGAGAAGAGTTGATTCGAGGTTTATTAACAGACAGCACTCCGTACGACCTTGCTTCAAATAGTTGAGGAGGCTGTTCATGTGTACCAACTTCTCTCTTATTCTGAGAACATGTACTTCAATGCTGTAACGAAACATTGTGTGGAAATGTCACCCTAATGCTAACATTTCCTTTTGTTTCTTTGTCGTACATGCTACTGAATTGGGGTGACATTTACTCCCTCATGGAACCACTGTGTGTCAAACCTGTTCATTTTTCCCATTCGTCCTGCCACCATTTAGGAATTTGGACTCGAATGTCTTCAAGTGCTCATCTCTAACTGTTCTGTCTCGACTGTATTTCACTTTCGCAGACTCTTTCTATACTTTTACTCGAACTGGTAGTTTCACAGGAGATTGGCAATGTAAAGTCACCTCAACAGTGGTACTGGTAGCTTCTTGAAAACAAAAACTAAGTGCTACCTGTTGTGGTGTCATTGCTTGTTGTAACACCATCAGACTGTCCAGTTCACAGTATCTTGCAATGTTGAGTATGCCAGGGAAATGTATCTCTAACAGTAGCATCCCCTACTCGATATATGTGCAAGTATCTTCATTTTGGCGTGATATATATCTTAATGATGGAACTTTTATTGAATCTCAGTGTTTCAAAATTACCGTAGCTACCAAATTCTTGCAGATTTTTTCAGTATCAGCGTGCATCAGGTTGAGATGCACCAGCTCAGATTAACATAAGAGATCAACTAAATTTCTGACAACATGAGTACAAAAGGCAACCATTGTTACCTATTCAATGACACAGTAATGAGGTGTGAATTGCAAAGGTGAAATGTAGGGACATGAAAAAATATAAAGGCTATGCTTTGCATGCAACAGATGTCCAACAACCTGAAATGGAGACTGGAGTGAGCAGTACAGACAGAAATGTGCAGCAGATCTAAGTTTGTAAGTATAGGATCTTTGCTTTGTAACAATTTAAAGTTTCCACGAGATGTCGTCAGTAAAGTAGCTTTAGTTGCTCAATTAGTGTGGAACATTTCTCAATGAGCAGATCTCTACCTGTTTCTGCTTTGCCATTTCACTTTACAGACAATTGTCACCTGAACAGCAGCATTTTCTATTTTATTGCTGTGGTAAGTGCTACCATGTTTGGGCGACGGATTTCTGGCTCCTCACGTGCAATCGGAACTCTTGACAACTGGCTCGTCACGTTGGAAGGCTAAATGACGACGCGAACAGTACTCATGTCACATTTCTTCCCAATGCAAACTCTATTTCAGAAATACTTTGGGGAAGGATTCTTTCTTTCACGATAACACTGGTAGCTCCATGCAGCCTCCGCAGTCAAAAGACAACACAATGAAAGTGCGAATACATTCATACCATTAAAATCGTATTGGTGCTGCCTTGTTGTGGTGACTCTTGACTGCAGTCACCAAGATATCCCTTGAGATATACAGTTTCACTCATGTTATCCTTTGGCAATGCTTTTATTAATCTGAGAATATTTCACTCGAGATTCATTCACAGATAGCCCTTCATAAGACCTTGCTTCAAATAGTTGAGGAGGCTGCTCGATTGTACCAACTTCTCTTATTCTCAACTCATGTCCTTTAACCCTGCAACAAAATATTGAAGGGAAATGTCACCCGAATGCTAAAATTTCCTATTTTTTCTTGATAGTAAGTGTTACCGTATTGGGGTGACATTTACAACCTGTCTTAACCACATCATGTCAAAGCTGATCATTTTTCCCTTTGCTGCTGCCTCCATTTCAGAATTCTGATACTAATTTCTTCAAATGATCATCTTTAATTGTTCTGTTTGTATTGTATTTCACTTTCCCAGATTCTTTCTGTACTTTTCCTGGAACTGGTAGTTGCATAGGAGATGGGCAATGTAAAATCACCTCAAGTATCGTACTGATAGCTTCTTGAAAACAAAAACTGTAATTGCTAAATGTTGTGGTGTCTGTGCTTGTTACAACATCATCAGATTGTCCAGTAAAATAGACTTAGCGGCAGAATTAGTGTGGAACATTTCTCACTGAGCAGATCTGTACCTGTTTCTGCCTTTCCATTTCATATTACAGACAATTGTTACCTGAACAGTAGCATTTTCTATTTTATTGCTGTGCTAAGTGCTACCATGTTTGGGCAATGGATTTCTGGCTCCTCGCGTGCAATCGGAACTCTTGACAACTGGCCCGTCACGTGGGAAGGCGAACATTAATCTTCTCACATTTCTTCCCAATGCAAACTGTATTTCAGAAATACTTTTGGAAAGGATTCTTTCTTTCAGGACACTGCTCGTAGCTCCATGCAGCCTCTGCAGTCTAAAGACACCACAACGATAGTGCGAATACATTCTTCACATCAAAGTCCTATTTGTGCTTCCTTGTTGCGGCAACTCTTGATTGCACTCGCCAAGATATCCCTTGAGATATAAGGTATAACTCATGCCTTACCTTTGGCAATGCTCTTATTAATCTGAGAAGAGTTGATTCGAGGTTTATTAACAGACAGCACTCCGTACGACCTTGCTTCAAATAGTTGAGGAGGCTGTTCATGTGTACCAACTTCTCTCTTATTCTGAGAACATGTACTTCAATGCTGTAACGAAACATTGTGTGGAAATGTCACCCTAATGCTAACATTTCCTTTTGTTTCTTTGTCGTACATGCTACTGAATTGGGGTGACATTTACTCCCTCATGGAACCACTGTGTGTCAAACCTGTTCATTTTTCCCATTCGTCCTGCCACCATTTAGGAATTTGGACTCGAATGTCTTCAAGTGCTCATCTCTAACTGTTCTGTCTCGACTGTATTTCACTTTCGCAGACTCTTTCTATACTTTTA